>NC_056732.1:1270452780-1270682780 GCF_019279795.1 Protopterus annectens | reverse complement strand
TATGGCATCCAGTTTCAAGGAAGTTACAGTACCTCTCTACTCAGCTCTTATCAGACATGTCCTTGAATACAATGCTCCTTTTGGCATGTATCTAAGCAGACACTTACAACCACTGGAACACTCACAAAGGTGCCCCACCAGGAGAATTTAGGGCCTGAATATTATGTCGTCTAAAGGCTCCATCTCTGTATTCATTCTCCTACAGGCTGTTCTGAGGGGATCTTTGCCTGGCTTACAGGGCTCTTCCTTCCCAGCTTTGATGGATCTGTTGCACATATACAAAACAAACACCACCAGCAACTCTAGCTCCTGGAATCTGAACTTCACTTGTGGCATAAACAGAACAATGCTGGAGAAACAGATACGTCTCCCAAAGGATCCCCACACTATGGAACAGGCTCCCCAGCCATGTAGAACAGAGTTTATCCCTGACCATATTCAAATGAAACCTTGACAATTGAATAGAAAATTGTGTATATTTACAACCAGTTTGTCCACCATGTCCCTTATGGATAGAGGTGGTCAGTAAAAACAGTATTATTCTAACTACCACCACTCCCTACAAATCTTTAGCTACCTCTCTAGCAGTCTCTCAGTATGATAATTGGGACCTAAATGGTTTGAGGAGTGTGGCTAAGCTTATAAGGACCCTAGTGTTCATTAGCCTAGTAACAACCTATAAAAAAAGACAGACTTAAGGGAATAGAACTGATGACTTTCCTACTAATATTTTTCCAAAGCAAAAGAACTATCACAAGATGGAATCACAAATTTTATAGGTGGATAGCCATGTAGAACCTCTTTCAAAAGTATTTTGATGCAAGTCTTTATTGAAAGAGGGGGATCCATGGGAAGACATTCTGAAATGGCTGACAAACCTCAACAGAGAAGTAAGAAAGGTCAGATAACTCACCCTTTTTTCTCAAAACTCAACCTAACACTACTCTCTGCTCTACTTGCCTCCTCTAATTCTTCCTACTTTCACCTTATGAAACTGTCAGTGAATATATACTTGTACTCCAAATATACTTATGTTTCACTTCAATACTTTGTTGCAACACCTTGCTCAAATATTAAGACTATCTTCTATGTCACTTTGTTTTAATAGTTTTGATAACTGTTTTATACTTGTTAACTTTGTTGATATTAGCTTTGTAATAATGTATATGGAGCTTTTCTCCCCAGGCCTCTTGAAAACTGGCTCATTTCAGCCCAATGGACTTTCCCAGTTAACAATCTGCAAATAAATAAAACATCCTTCTATTGTAGAGCTTGTTTATGGCAGGGGACTACCAGATTGACTTCCTTTTTTTGGAGGAGAGCATCTTGGTTCTATTGGGTATGACGATATCCATATTTTTGTGTATGTGTTTTGTGTACATGTTCATTTGTGTATGATTCGGCGGTCATGCAACTATTCTCCATTTGCATGGGTGCCATGAAGTTAGCCACCTCTGTTTTTAGGAGCCCAAAGTTACCTTTGGAGACGTTTTTCATGGTGGTTACCTTTGCAGGGGTGGGGGGTGGGATGGATGTGGATTTCCAAGGTGATTAGTTTGTGGTCGAATCTAACCAGGAAGGAGTTGACTACTGGTGTAGAGCAACAGTTACCCATGGTAGTAATGACCAGGTCAAGGATGTTGCTACCTCTAGTGGGGGTAAGAATGAGCTGGTCCACTGCATTGGAATTAATGAATTCCAGGAAATGTTAGGCAAGTGTATTGGTACATGAGTAGTTTTTCCAGTTAATGGAGGGGTAGTTGAAGTCGCCCAGTATGAGAGTGTTAGGTTGGATGCTAATATTTTCCAGGGTGCTTAGGAACATGGAGTGTGAGTCTTTGGACATGGTTGGGGACCTATAGCAGGCTACGACCAGAATCGCTGTCTTACCCAATGTTAGCTGCACCTAAAGTATCTCGGATGCGTTATGTTGGGCTACCAGTCTGGAGGTGTGGGCATCCTTTATGAATATAGAAACACCACCGCCTTTGGAGCTTCAGTCCAAGTTCTGGGCCGAAAGGTGTGGAATGAGTTATAGCCTGGTAGTGCAGGGGTGCTTTCTGCTGCTTTGAACCAGGTCTCTGATACAGCACAAATGTCGATGTTTTCCATTTTAAGGAGTGCTTCAAGTGAGTGCATTTTAAGATTTAGATTTCTAGCACTGAGCAGCATGACCCTCAGATTGCATTTGTTTATAGCTGTTACGGTAGTAATTTGGTCTTTGGAACACTGCCTAAAAAAGGCACTATAGGGGTGGCAAGAGCCTTGGTCAGTATCCAGAAGCCTAGGTATGACAGAAGCAGGCCATCTCTGGCAAAGCATCGAGGTTTGTCAATCATGTCATCCCAGGCAGACAGATACTGGATCTCCTTGGAATGACACCAGAAACAGCCAATTGTTGAAATCAATTATTTTCTGCTTGTACTGTGGTATCATTCTGGGTGATGGTAGGATGTTGCTCAGGGCTAGGGTCATATCCGCCTGGACTACATAATCTGACAGCTCCTCCATGTCTCTTTTCATGTAGTCCAGGGAGGTATGTCTCAGGTCATTC
This sequence comes from Protopterus annectens, assembly GCF_019279795.1. Classification (NCBI taxonomy): domain Eukaryota; kingdom Metazoa; phylum Chordata; order Ceratodontiformes; family Protopteridae; genus Protopterus; species Protopterus annectens. The sequence continues at coordinate 1,270,680,226 of NC_056732.1, read as the reverse complement.
ACACTCACATGTACAATGAGAGAGTCATATTTGTACATGTTGTTGAAGGATATGACTGTGTGCATTATGTGGTGGATCCTGGCACCTGACAGGCAGCTCAATGTTACTTTCTCCTTATTCAACCTAGTGAGTGGGACATCAGTGTGCCTCACTAGTGAGTCTCCTATGACTAGTGTGTTGGGCATACTGTTTTGCCTTAGGGGCTTTGGTTGAGTGGCACACTGTTTAGGAGAGTTATGCGTCTCGTGATTAGTGTTGTGTTGTGGTGCTAGAGTGTGTTTCTGCCTTGGAGGCCTCTGCTGTTTGGGTATATTTTTATTGAGAGCTTCCGGGAAGGTGGGTTTGTGGTTTGTGTTTTTACGTGAATGTAGTGCTGGTGTGTGTTCTGGAGGGCTGTGTGTTACACACCACATGGAACACACAGCCCTCCAGAACACACACCAGCACTGTATTCACATAAAAACACAAACCACACATCCACCTTCCATAGTACAAGTATTGAACTTCTCCTCTTGACCAGCTATTCCGGTCTTGGCTGGAGAGGGCATGGCTCCCAATTTAGATATACATGCACATCTCTCACAAGTCTGAGTGTTGGGAGGTAAGAGTAGAGGGTTGTCAGTGTACATGAGGCAGTTGCAACTTTGCCTCAGGATGCCCAAGGTCACCATGTTAACAGGAGAAAGTACAGGGAACTGACCTTTAGACATGCCTGGAGGGGTGGCCAATAATAATACATACTGGAGCTATTTCCTTGTATAATGTTTAGTGCTAGTAGCACTTTTGTGTGCTACAATAACTGCTACAAGAAGTCTGGTAAAGTGTTAGACTAATAAGCTAGTAAAAGTGCAGGAGAGGAGAGAACTAGCAGATCCTAAAGGAAAAATTGAAGAGCAGACTTTTTGGCACCACTCAGAAGCTTATAAACAGTCCTGGATACAGCAAAACTGTATCTGGACTGGACTGGACTAGTTACAGGAAAGGTGGGAAAGAAGTGCAAACATGGGCTTTTAAACCATAAAGTTGAGAGATGGAAAATCTGCCCAAATGGCCAATAAACTACAGCTTCTGGGCCAGAAACCACTCCTGTTGTGGTAGATAGGCTACCTAGTGCTTATCACTCCCACTGATAAGCTAGAAGGCTTATCTCCAACACAGAAAGGCTTCAGGGGGGCTCATAAGCTTACAAAGAGTCCTGGATACAGCAAATCTGTATCTGGACTAGACTAGTTACAAGAAAGCCAGGAAACCAGCTTAAAACTTTTTTTTTACAGAAAAGCAGCTAAAACAGCACTAAAAAACAATTCAAATGCAGTGTAAGCTAGAACACTTGAGTTGTAGCAATATTAAAGCAAATACAGTTTAAACAAATGCAATTTATTCAAACAGTATTCTGAGCTGAATTCAATTATTGTTTTATTCAACTCTGAACACTTAAAAAGTGCCAAAAAATATATTTATCAGCTCTATTTCCAGATTGTTTGAGTAGCACACTCAGTCAGAACACAAAGAGATTCTAGCAATGGTAGATTTTTTTTAAGTAAAGTGGAAAGGGAGAAAGGAGTACCAGAAATAATTCAAGGTTAAGAAACTAAATGGGTTGGCCTTCTCAAATGTTCTCTCTGTATAAGGTAGAATGAGCTATTGACACTAGACTGGGAGGAGTGTCCCAGATCAAATTTACAGTAGGCGCGGGCAACTGCATAGCCATCAAGTATAAGAACAAGATACCAATAGGGAAGGAGGGTGGGAAACTAAATCAGTTATATGATACACTCCTTGGCAGGAAATCAGAACAAACAAACAGATGTTTAACAAATGGAGAAAATTTCATTTACATATTGAAATGGAGAAAATTTCACTTACATATTGCTAGCAATGTACTACTTAAACTAAGTTTACTGCCTGTACCTTAATAATGTTCTTTTTGTTGTGGAGCTTTTCTCCCGGGTGTCCGCTGAAAATGTTTTTTTTTTTTTTCAACCCAGTTGGACACTACCTGTTTAACAAATGCAAACAAATAAATAAAATAGAATAAATGTTAGCATATGAGCTTGACAATTAAAAATTCTAAAAATCCAAGTTGCAAAAGCATACATTTTCCCATACGTATCAATAATCTTCCCATCCTTGCCAAAAAGGGTAGGATTGGAATTAACCAAATGTTTAGCAGCAGTAGGATTAACTAAAGCTATAGTTTCTGGGTCAGGTTTAGGAAGCTGGTATAAAGTCCATCAGTCTTTTAAGTTTTTATACAGTCTATCTGCTTTTTTAGGGACAGCAAGCTATCAGGAAAGTTGCAGGCAGTTAAACACACACAGATCCTGCAAAGATGATAGAACTGGAGAATGGATGAAGGTTCTGGAAATTCCTTCAGTAACAGCTCATAGCTCATAGATTTCCTTTTCCTACCAGTAAAATCAGAATGAGAGAACTAAGATGTGAACTAAGACCAATACAGTATCTGAGCCAAAGATAAATGAATTTCCATAAAAGAAAACTCATGCCAGGGACATCACCCCTGGGAACAGGTCTCCCAGTCTGGCTAGGCAGAGAGGCATTCCCTGTTCCTTCTTCCAATAATTGCAAGAGTGGTTTTCCCATGCCTGCTAAGGACACTCCAGCACTAACAGAGCATGTGTTTAACCCCTAGTCCATAGTGGCTGAAGGGACTTCCACCAGAAGAACCAAAGGAAGATAAGTGGCCTACAAAACCAGAAATGGGCACAGCAGTTGCCCATCTGTAGCCGAGACAAATTCATAGCCTCCTGATGGAGCAAAGGCTGTCTGGACATTTTCTTCTTTCAGTGGCTGGATGAAAGTAGAACCAATAAGTATAAAAACGTACACCAGGACAAGTACAATATACACTTACCCCAGACCCAGAACACAATTTTCTTCCCATAAAAGTAAATTAAATCACAATTTTGACAAGTTTAACACTGAAGTAAAAAAGTAGAACCAAAGTATGCAGATGACTGAAAAGTCAAATGACAGTTCAAGAAATATAAAATTTATATCATAAAATAAACACATTTGCAATAAAATGCAATGTTTCTGTCTTTAAATAAATTATGATTTTTTTATTTGCCCTGAAAGGACCTTGGCTCCCAGTGATGGCAAAACACTGACAGAGTGTTGATCCTCAGAAGCCTACAAGAGGAGCATTCTATGGCATCAGGAAAGCTCTGAAGAGCTTGGTGCCTAGACTGCTAATTGTCTATATCTCTGCTCAAGCTGTCAACAGTCTTGGCATATGGAAGGTGCCCTAATCTTTGGAAAGTGACTGGCTGTTATACCCTGTGCAAGATAAAGTTAAGGGTACTGCAGCAGTGATCAAATTACACTTTAATGAAAAAAGCAAGTTATTATATAGAATGATTTTTTTCTGGAATGACAGAAGAGCAACTAAGGAGACCATGGAACATTGGCGAATCTACAACAGAACCCTATCCCATCCTATGTAAGTATTCAGCCAGTTTAAGACTTACAATAGCTCTACAAATGGAAGATTCCACCACTTTCACAAATACTGTCCAGTGAATGATATCCCTTTCTCTCTCTCTATTTATATACATATACCTACAGATAGGTCCAGCTCTTTGAATGGAGATCATGGTACAGTATGGATCAGGGAATTGACCCTTTTCCCCACAGTAGTGCGATCTTGAAGCTGGTATATATAATATGCAGGGGGTGTGTGGAGCACAGGGGGGCTTGCCCCCTGCAAAAAAAATGTAGAAGAAATGTAGATTTTTGTTGTTTTTGGAAACTTGATCATATCTTCGACAATATGAATTTCAAGTTTCTGAAAACTTGAGCTTCTGACATAGACCCATATATGTTTACTGTTAACACTGTCCCTTCCATGTGAATATATTTACTTATAAAATGTATATACAGTTTGTGCTTTTGTTCCCATGTTTAAAGATAAAGGAGCGATTATATCTTAAATTTTCATGAGATTATATTTTATGCCTTTCTTATTCTTAAACATTTAACCAGATTGAGCTCACATTTATACAGACATATTGTTTCATGTCTGATATTACAAAGTGAATCTTAATTTGACTCTACTTACAGAAGACTCCATCACTAAACTGGTTTTAAGCTTTACAATGAGTTCCAAGATGTAAGCCAGTTGTTGGCAAGTGTATGTTAGAAGCTCCTCATATTTTAACTATTTCCCAGGAAAAAAAGAGAACTTATACTCTGATTTTTCAAAAATATGCAACCCTATACAGTGTGTGTACCACAAAAAAGTTTTACTTTAACAATACTAAGATTTCCAAACATATGACGAGTAGTATACAAGAATTATCTTACCAGAGTCAATGGCTACAAGTGATGACAAGAATTCAAGAAAAAGAACTCAAACAACATAATTAAAAGACATAGAAAATACTCTGAGCACCATGTTATAGTAGAGTTAACACATACATAAATTTTATTTTACAACAAAATGTAGTCTTCAATCAGAAGACATAAAACTCAAGAAAAGATAATACACTAAATAACTTCAGACTTTGTCTTCTCAAGAATTAAAGTACATTTGCGTTAATCCAGACACATTTTTAGTATTAATCCAGTTGTGCTCATTCAATAACATTCTAACACCAGCACATACAGTAATACAACTGTGGCACACATTGTAGTATTTGTAACCGTCTTCATAAATGTTTTTGTTTACCCAGCAGTTCAGCGTACTGCATGAATATATGCAAGTCTATCCTAGTGATACAAAAATTTCAAAATGTATTCAACTGTTTATGACATTGCAGAAAGGATACATTGCACATCATAAGGTACCCTCCTTTCAGACTTCCACTCTTTCACCTTGCAGTGTCTGTTCCAGTCAACTATCTAAACCTCTTCACATGTTTTGTCAATGTTCTAGGGTGGAACCTATATGGTATCTACTGTGTTTGGAAATTAAGGACAAAGTGTGGAAATGGTTTAGCTTTAGTCTCCATTTGCCATATGAAATACAAGTGGTATAGAGGGATGGGGAGCTGACTGAAACCAAGGTGATCCAAATTTGATTAGTGGCTTGGGCACTGGATGATGGGAGTAGGGGGTGTGACTGAGTAGCTTGTGTCAGCTTCCCTATTTTGGAGGAAGGGACTAGCACAGGGCACTTCATTGGCCACAACTCCATGTATAAACCTTCAGTGGAAACCAGGGTTACACAACCATGCTTTATGCTATGGTGACAAGCCATTGGCTGAGTCATGCACCACCATTAGCTCACTTTATGTTTTCCCAATGGATGCTGCAGGCATTATAAAGACAGGGAAACATGGGTAGGGAATATAAAAATAAAAGCCATGATGGATGTTCGGATGATAGCCTTGAGACTGGCTCTCACACCACAGAAACAAATGGGCTGGAGGCAATGTACAACCATTGGAAAACAAATGAGAAATATAGGTTACAGAAGGATGATGGCTAGGCAGACATAAGGAACAAAAAAACATTTAAAAATGAAAGCATGGATTCAAATGTTCTGGTTATAGTATGCCAGCATGGGTGAAACTTCATATTGTGCAACAATGAGCACACAAATAAGCAATATCAGTATCAAGTAATGTCTTGAAGAACTGTATTAATTATCTCTGAATCCATAAACACTTTCACTCAAATTTATAAATATAAAAATCATGTTTATGGTTGAGTCTACGTTGTGTTTGAGAATTACTAGAATTAGTTTATTTATTTTTTTCTATAATCACATTTGCCATTTTTTTTATTGTCAAAGAAAGTTATCTTGAAGATGCACATAAACTCATTTCATCCATTTAGTAATGCATATTCTTATACTGTACTAGTAAATATAACAAGTACTATAAATGAATGCACAGAATGGTCACCTTTAAACATCATTCCCTACTTTTTGAATGCATTCACATGCATTAATACCAATCTATTTGAGCTCACTGACTTTGTTGCCCATACAAGAAATATCAGAATAAAAGCCCATTCCTATCTCTGGACCACTTTGATTGCACAAACTTTTGGCATGAGAGAGATCCTTTTTAATTTTAGTCCTGTTAGTTCATAGGTTTATACTAATGACAAATAGTGCCCTTATAAGCTTAGCAGTACAACCCAAATGTGACCCACAAATTTGATTTATATAGGGGGGATTTACTGACTGCCTCTGATCATCAGAGACATAGGTGCCAGACCATTTTTGAATTTCTTATTATCCATTCATTGGACCAAGATGTGCTTAAATACAGTTAGGGAGCAGCTCTGCTTCACATGGGTTAGCAATCACTACAGAGACCAGTTATGCAAACAAAAATAGGGATCTGTGTAAAACACTTCAGAATAGACCTTTTAAAGAGGCACAACACATATTTCAAGTAGAATGAACATTATGAATGTATACTGCATCTAACTCCCAAACATAAGGCAAAACAATTCTGCAGCTATTTCCAGAGTAGCATCCATGTCTCATCACCTCATCCTAATAATCCATACTAATATGCAACAGAAGTAAAAATATACACATTTTATTCAGTAGATTATCCTCCTCCAAATGTATTAAATTGGAACTTGCTGTACTAATCTCCATACATTACACAGGCATTATTAAAGGTTGCTACAGACACCTCCATTGGAAGCAAATGTCCTCTTCATAAAGGGAATACACACACACACCTATCATCTTATTATTCTTCTCTGAACACATCAATTACATTCACTGAGGAAAGCCATCCACAACTAACTACTGCAGAATGCCAAATTCAGTCAGGCAAAGAGCAGCAGTAATACCTTTAGTCTGGATTTTTCCTCAAATGCTTTTGACAGTCAATCAAAATTTCAAATAAATCAGTTCCCTTCGCATTCACTATAAAGTTACAGTCCTTTTGTCCAGTTCATTATATAACCAAATAGCAGAAAGCAATGCAGTAAAAAGGAGGAGAATAAAACATTTCCCCTCCTATTGTCTGGAAGGGGGTCTCCTAAGTTCAGCCATCGAGCTCTTATTTGTTTTTTAATACTAGCATGAATGCCACTTGCAAAGTGGTCATAATGTGCCAATGTTCAGATGAGTCCATTCACCCTCCATCAGGAAACAATTACTTTCACATCTTGGTTATGCTGGATTAAAAGTTCCAGATTGTGTTCCATTACTGATAAATCCAATTGTCTATTGTCCATCTCTTGCAGAATACACATTTATATCTCTGTGTTGACAGTACAGCTGGACTAATTATCATTTTAGAAGAAAATTAACCATTTTAAAAGGGAAATGGCAACAGCAGAAAGAAAAGACAGATACGTTTTTTTCAAAATTGTTAAATAAATAACTTAAGATGAACTGGCATAAATGTGGCTATTGCGGAAAACTTGAGTATGACAAGCACTAATTACAGACAGACGTTTCCTTTTTTTTTTTTTGGTTGTAGCTAGTGTGAATGAATGTAGTTAAAATGGGATGGCTCTCAAATCTAGTTACATTCCCTGATGATAGAGGAAAGTAAAGAAACAGCTCACAGTAATTAACGCTTCCATAAGCGTATACTTTTTCTTTATGCTCCAGTGTGGTCATCTGTACTGAACATGGACTGTTTTCCCATTGCACTAGCTGATGTCTCAAAAAAATGTAGTTTACTGTCTCCAAATACAGCTGTGTGCATCTATGCTGGGCAATCAAAGGAGCAAAGGAGTTTAAGAAGTGTAGTAGAGGACAATGGTCCACATATTAGTACTACATCCCAATGTCATTCATGTAAATGGGAATGATTGCTAAATATTGCAGCAATTCACCGCAAATGTTTATGTTAAGACAAGTTTTGCATCAGTAACCATTGCTAAAAGTGAGAAAAATGAAAATGTCATGCTGACAGTCATGGACTGACTGCAATACTCAGTGATGTAGCAGAACATTAAAATATGTAGGAGAACATACAGAGAAACAGAATCAGGGGCATGATAAAAAATGAGCAACAGTTGTAAGTTAAGACTTTAGGAATGGGGGTTGTTGCCATAACAGCAGTACTGCTATAATGGAACAGAACAAATATCCACAGATGTCTTTATTTTTCTAACCTGACTTAAGCTGCACTATTTATACAGATTTTCAAAAAATTCTGAAAGCTTTTTATGGCAAATGATGACAACAAGCAGCATTTTAACTCTATATTTAGTTGTTTCCTACACTATAACCACTAACTGCAAACTAACAGAAATGCTATTATAGTTTAGGAACAAGTTCAGAAGAGTTGCAATTTTGATGATCAGGCTTACTAAGCAAAAAAAAAGCAGGCAGAAATACAATAATTAAAGGGAAAAACAAGAAATATGTATTGCATAAATAATAAGGTTGTAAGAAAATATGTAGACCTTGTTGAATTTACCTGCAACTCAAAAACACAAGCAACTCAGTAGATAGTACTATCTGAAACAGGGGAACCCAAAAGCTGAGCATTCAGTTTTACAGGGAATATTAACAGGACTGGAATAGAGCAAGTATCTAAAAAATGTTGATGCCATTTGTGGGACCGTTGGTGATGTCATAAATGGGATCTCAAAGAGGGAGGTGATTAGTAAAGTGGGCCGTAATGCTTATGTTTTGGACCAAGGTAAAGAACTGCTTTTAGAAATTCTATTGTGTCCTTTAAGGAACTGTGCGACACCCTGCAATGCATGCAAAGTAACATGGTACATAGGGACCTTGAGCATATATGCCTGGGTGAGGTCAGTTGTGGTCCATTTAGCAATCACTGGTACCTCCATAGAAATGCTGGCAAATGTCTGCATTGATTGAACTAGGGGATGGATATACCATGCATGGTCAAATACCAGACTTATATTTGGTAGATACCAGTCTGGAGGCAGCATCAGTGTCCACAGGTCCCTCTGCCACTAGGCATGGACACTTCCATGGTTGTGGTTGATGCACTTTTGACTCCACCACCAATTCAGTGTTATCTCACACCCTTGTACCTCTGCTGAACACAACACAGGGTGTCATAGCAAGGTTCTTGAAGAACACAATTTGGTATGTCATCCATTAGCAAGGATGTTTCCATTTCTCATGGAAGCTCCACCCTTTCACTGTGGAATATGATCCCTTATTTCTCCGGCTTCTTCACTGTGTGCATGGCTGCAACATCCACTACCCATAGCCCTTCCACCTATGCTGGCATTGCTGTCTGTCTCCTGTCACTGTGCCCCAACCCACCTGTGCAAATGATGACTGCACCCTGCTCACCCCAGTGGCTTTTGTGAATATGGTAATGTCTGATGCACAGTGTGACCACTCAGTGCATTTTACTACATAGCCTGGGTGTGTTACTGCATGTACCACTTTTATTGTGTGCTGCTCTTGTCATAGCCCATAGCTGTGGACCAAATGTGGCCTCTTTGCTAGTAACTTTATGTATTGTTCCTGCCTCTGCCTCACATGGGGTACTGTTGCAGCTGGTTCTGTTGGTAATTCCCCATGAGTCCTTCACTGCTGCTGCTGTTGTCACAGATGTGCCTGGCAGTCCTATGGTCTCCTCAAATTGCAACTACTGTAAGAGCATCATACTGGGCAGCATGACACACCATGAATATCTTGTTGCAGGTATCTAGAGCATATTGCAGTGTGTCACTAGATATAGCCAACAGTGTAAGTAAGCTTTCAGAAGTCTGAAAACACAATCCACAATGTTCCATGTCTACAACAGTGTCTTGTGTGCAATCTCTGTCATGTGCTGGGGGTCATATTCTGCATTATCTGCAACATACAATAGCAGATACCATTACGAGTGGCCTACTGTTTATGTTCATGAGACCAGCAGACCCAGGACTCAGTGGGTGAAGGTGTGTGCACACCTATCAACTACATGACCTTGTGGAGTATCTCCCTACACAAAATGTTGGTATAGGTTGCAGGTGTGCCAGATGTGGGAACCATGGGAACTGCCTGGATGGTGCAGATACACATTGTGTACAATACCCTGGGCATGGCACACCATTGGACAATTAAACTGGAAGTCTTCCTGATTAGTATACAGGTTAGCATGTGCAGCAGGTGGGGCCTTGATAGCAATGTGTGTGCAGTGAATGGTCCTTTGAATTGCAAAGAAATGAACTCTATTGTAGAATGCTTGCAGAGTGGTGGTTCTCTCCTCCGCTGTCCATTGAAACCTAACATGCTCCTCCATGTATTACATCATCAAACCTGCAAAACTCCTAATGTAGCTTCTGTTGGGTGCTGAAGGGTTCCTGTGACTAGAACGGTTAGTGCTATACAAACCTTCATGTCCACTGGGATAACTGTTATGAACATCTCTCCCCCAATTTCATGTAAGGACAGCACATGTGTACTAACTCCTGCATGGCGTCTCTGTTCATACATTAGCGGTCAATAAAGCCCAGTTACACAGCTGGTGGCATGTCAGACACTGGTGAACCCTATCTGTGATGTGGAGAGTGATGAGCAACACTGGGGACACCTAACTCTGAAGGTGGACATTAACATATGCTGCTCTGCTAATGCCAACACTACTTACAGCATCATAACATGTGAAGCTCTTGCATACCAGAAAATCTTGATGTACAGAATAAATGTTTATTGTGGCTGATCGTACTAATTCTGTACATTTTTGAATCACTCTATCGTGTCTCATTTCATTATTTGCATACATGGTCACTTTCACTAGCATGCCAACACTTATTTGCATATAATTATGCAGTCATTTGCATATATGCATCACATTATTTCTCTAGTACCACCATTGCACTACATCTCTAAATTGCCCCTTCCCTGCGTACTGCCACTTACCATGCTATTTTGTGTAACACTATCCAGTTCTTGTTTCTGAATACCCCTAAATGATTTTTAGAGAAATAAACTCAGCAGTCAAAGTTAGGATGAAAATAAGAAAAAGAGCCATAATAATTTTGAGTATCAGTAACTTCAAGGTAAAAAAAAAACTAATGTAAACAGATTAATATATGAAAAAGGAAAAAACGAGAGATAGTTATTTCCATGGTTTTGATCAGGCATTGAAGCAAATGGATTGAGTATACAAAGGAAGCTGCATAATTTGCCGTGAGTTAACAGAAATAAATGTATTCCTACAGTAGTGGCAGGTGTTTGCAGGAAAGTCAAGTAGTTTATAATGGATAAAAACTAGACATAGACAAGAAGATGTGAAAATAGGCCTATTACTTATATTGCAGTGCAGTTGTTCTGTCAAATCATGATACACTGAGTATGAGGAGTGCACTGTTGATTAAAAGATATATTATGAATGTTGAAAGCCTTGGTTATGCTAAAGTTGCGCAAAACAAATGAACCAATCATCACTACCCAAATACTGTTATATGTAAAAATTATGTACTGTATGATTGGACTGCAAGTATAAGTAGTTTCACCGACATGTTTTTTTGCTAAAATGCTACCCTCTAGGCTTACAGATTTAGAGCTTTCAGTTTGGAATGTGTACCTGGGATGCTGCTGTTGTCCATATTAAGGACTTGTGTAGAGCTAATCATGGAAATGCTATCCTCTAGGCTTACAGATTCAGAGCTTTGAGTTTGGAATGTGTACCTGGGATGCTGTTGTCCATATTAAGGACTTGTGTAGAGCTAATCATGGAAATGCTATCCTCTAGGCTTAGATTCAGAGCTTTGAGTTTGGAATGTGTACCTGAGGTGCTGTTGTTCCTATTAAGGATTTGTGTAGAGCTAATCATGGAAATGCTATCCTCTAGGCTTACAGATTCAGAGTTTTGAGTTTGGAATGTGTACCTGGGATGCTGTTGTCCATATTAAGGACTTGTGTAGAGCTAATCGTGGAAATGCTATCCTCTAGGCTTACAGATTCAGAGCTTTGAGTTTGGAATGTATACCTGGGGTGCTGTTGTCCATATTAAGGATTTGTGTAGACCTAATCATGGAAATGCTATCCTCTAGGCTTACAGATTCAGAGCTTTGAGTTTGGAATGTGTACCTTCGATGCTGTTGTCCATATTAAGGACTTTAATGGCCATGATAGAAGAATAAGATTCTTTAGCAGAGGGAGGTCTTAGAGATTACATTAGCCTTGTCTTCTTCTGCCTTGAGCAGGATTTTTTGAATAAAAAGAAATGGTGAAAGGCACATATTTGACTCTGAGTCCATCTGAAGAAGGAAGCATCTCTCTTTAAACTGTGCTGCAAGAAGGGAGGCAGCAAATTATTTTGACCTATTGTATTATATAGCACATCATTCTACTCCTGGATGGCCTTTGCATTTGTACAATGTACTATAAAAGTGTACTTTCCATTTCCATTCATATGCTAATGTTACTTCACTATTTAGAGCATCTACATCTCAGTTTGTAAATCTGAAATATGAACTGCTGAACGATGCAGGCTGAGTTGTAATGTCCTCTTCTAAATTCTTACTCTCTCTGCAGAATTGGAAGGCTCTTATTCTCCTTACTTATTTATGTAACAAGCAGCATTTCTGACATCATAAATTCTATTGCACAACTTCATTGAAAGGTTTGCAAAAATCATTTGTATGTTGCTATCACATGACTAGAAATATTTGGAGGCATCCTTATTTAGTTGGATTGCTTGTTTGACTTGCTTGCTGTTCTCTGCCTGACTATTGTTGATCTTTGCATTTAATTTTGAATTGAACGTTTTCATTTAAGGTTTGGTTACTTATATTTTTTAACTTTTTCTTATGGGCAGGTGCATTGGTGCAGCAGTTAACATTGTCACCTCACAGCAAGAAATTCTTCGGTTTGATTCTTGCCTGGGTCCCTTCAGTGTGGAGTCTGCATGTCCTCCCTGTGTTCATGTGGGTTTCCTTCAGTTTTCCCCCATATTCCAAATACATACATCTGGAACATTTCTTCCCAGGCCTCCACTGAAAATAGACTCTGTCCTAGTTGGACTTTCCCAGTCAAGAAATGTTAAATAAATAAATAAAATGTTGCATTTGTTTTGTTTTAAGTTTTTTGTTCTTTTGGAGTTTTCAGAGGTGTTGGCTAGGGTCAGTTAGAAAAGAATTCTTTTGCAGACAGTGAATAACATCCAGCTAATTAGTGGGAGGAGCTGAGAAACAGCATTCCTTCATTTAACGAGAAATAATTGGAAACATATTTTTTAGCTGGAGTTAGACTTGCTTGCTGTTCTCTGCCTATTGATGATCCCTGTCTGCATTTGATTTTCCCTTCCACCTGCTCAACTTCTGTTGTAGTCTTAAACTTGGTGGCTTTTGAGTTGCCCACCCCTACTATAAATCTGATTTTGGACACTTATCCCTGTCCTATCTCTTCAGCTCATTCTACAGAGTACGGTGAGATCAGTTTGGGAAGGCCCACCCCCTTAGTCTCTTAAACTTGAATTATCTTCTGTTTCCTCCTTCTCCACTTACTTAAAAAATGCTCTTTATTCAGTTGTTTTCACTTTATTTGTACTTCTTCCTACTTTATTATGTTGCTTTTTACTGCTTGTTCTTAAAGTGTTCAGTTGCATTTATTCTGCTGCATTTATTACTGCTTGGTAGTAGCCTGATTAAATTGCAACTGTTATTCTAAGCCTCTTAGTTTTGATTTAAGCACTTAGGCTTCAATCTAGTTATAGTACATAAGGAAGTTTTGTGATCTGCACTCTTGTGGCAGGAGAGGTAGCTTACATCCTTCTAAGTTGGGAATTGCTGGTTAAAGGCTTATTGTGTCTGTTATTCTAATTCTAAAAGTGTCTTAGTTCTGGTTTAAGCAGTTGGACTTCAGGTCAGTTATATTACATTGAGAATGTTTGTGGTCTACACTCTTGTGGGGGAGATGGTAGCCCTCACCCTTCTGAGCTGGGAATTCCTGGTGAAGGCTTATCATGCCTGTTATTCTAAGTCTTTGTTCTGGTCTATGGTCTGCACTCTTGTGGCATTACTGTTTGACAGATTTTTTTTTAACTACTAGAGCATCTAGTTTGCTCATAGCTTAGTGTTGCTCATCAATTTGCTTTTCTTGTTGACTTGCTCAATATTTAAAATTTTCCTCATTCCTCCCTAGGATATGTGCTTCCTGACTCTTTCTGTGGCCAGTCTGGTTACAATGGGTATTCTGAGGAATTGTAGCAATTGTGTCATGTACACTGACAACCCACTTATTTTTAATAAAACAGTGTGTATTTACACCTCTTGCATACACTAATACTGGAGGCAAAACTTTCTCATACAACCAAAACTAATCCTATAGAGGTTGTCGGTAATACTTGCACCACATCTACTGCACAGGGTAAAGACACTACACATAAAACTACTTATGCTGAGGCACTTACAGGTAGCCTTCCTAAAACACTAAGACCTCCTGCACAATACAATCAAAGATATGGTCCTCAGCCATCCCATAAACATTCTGTTAAAACACCACCCACAGCTACACATAGTAACACTGTATCCAATGCGTCCGCTGCTAATTACTTATGGCAAACCAGCAAACAGGCAAATTTCCTGGTCATTGGTGATTCTATAGTACAGGCAAATTTCCTGGTCATTGGTGATTCTATAGTGAGGCACACCAATGTCCCCCTTCACCAGAATGAGTAAGAAGAGAGTCACAGTTAGCTGCCTTTCCAGGGCTAGGATCTGTAAAGTCACACAAGCACTCAGGTCATTGAACCACAGGTACTGGTATGACTCTGTCATAGGCCATGTGGGTGTTGATGACCTGAGATGTACCTCTCATGACTATATGAAGGAAAACATGATCAAGCTCATTGATTGTGTGTCGCAGGCAGGTATCAGCCTAGCATTGAGGAGCATATTACCTTCTCCAAGAATGATGCCAAGTTACCAACAGAAAATGATTGATTTTAACAATTGGCTTAGCTTCTGGTGTCAATCCAGGGAGTAAAATATTTGACAGCCTGGGAAGACATGGCTGACGGACCATGCTGCTTTACCAGGAATGGTCTTGCACTCATCCACTTTAGGCTTTTGGATATTGGCAAAGACAATTTCAACCCCCCATAGTTCCTTTTTTAGGCAATGCCAAACTGATAAACCTACTGACTTAATCAAGCCTATGAAGAAATAGTTGAAGGTGGTACTCACTGAAGGTGCTCACTGCTAGACGTCTTAACAGGAAACTCCAGTTTATGCAAGCCTTCCTCTCCCTGGAGATTGCAGACATCTGTGTAGTAATGGAGACGTGGTTTAAAATCACTGAGAGTACCCCAGCAATGCAAGGTTATAATGCCTTTTACACCAGCTACTGCACAGGAGGGAACTAAAGGTGGAGAAGTGCCAGTCTATATTAAGACTAATCTCACATCCAGACTAGTTAAAGTATATGACCCACTGGAAGTCATACATGTGCAACTCATCATAAACTGGGTGTCGTACCATATTCTTGCAACATATAGGTTCCCCTCCATATCCCAGGAAACCCACATGACCTATTTCAATGTACTAGAGTCCCTCACTATTCAACTCTATACAATATTCATGGGGGATCTCAACTACCCCCCCTATAGAGTGGTAATCCTACACCACTTCTAATGCACAGGCCCAACAATTCCTAAACTTTATTAATATCAACACCCTGGAAGAGTTGGTCCATTCTCCTACCAGTATTCAGTTAAGCGGGTAGATGGAGGAGTGTTTTTATTCTAATACTCTCTAGAACAAGAACAGTCATTTATCTTCCTGCTTAACTGAATAAACTACTGGACACTTCAACAAGGTGTCTTTATTCTTCCCACAGGCAGGGTATCAGAGACAAATGATCTCCTAGATCTGCTAGCTTAAAGGGACAATCCTAGTGCTTAAAATTAGGGTCCGAGTTAAGCTGACAGAAGTCGCGCCCACTTTGACATGTCACTTTTATTCCCACCCACAGTGTCATTTTACTTTTAAATATCCTGCAAATCCACAGTTCCAGTCTTGTTTCAGCTCTCAGGATAAATTAATCTTTGGGTTTGTGTTCCTCTCCGATTTACATTGGATTGTGGAACTATGCCTCCAGCCCCTGGCTCATACTTAAAATAAAGAAGGCTGTGCCAGGAAAAAGCGACATCAGTGTATACTAATTTTTAAATTTGGCATCACTCATGCTTCTACAGATGTACAAGCAGCCTGCTCATACAAAATAGTGCATTTGTCTAGTAGTATTCAGAAATCAGTACATACCAAACTAGAAGCTGAAAAAGGAACAGAAGAGTGTCTCTACTAATGCTACAACATTATGTCACACAGTTGCTTGGTATGGAATTACTAGCAGGTCAGAAAGTCACTACACCAGGGTAGTATTCAAAAATCAGAATGCAGTAAAACATGAAAGAAAGAGAAATATGGTTTCCACTACTGTTTGCCTGACTCAGATGCTTTCTATAGTTAGAAGTCATGTCATAAAATTGTTGTAGATGACCAGGATTCACAATCACCACAGAATAAAATATGAAATGAAAGAAACAAAAACCTGTTTACTAATGTTTTAAAAGCCTTGCATTACTGATATGCTTTCTAGAGTAGCAGCAGCAGTCATGTCATAAAATGCCTGAAAGGCTACTTTTCTCAATGGGCAAAATGCATAGATTAAAATTAACGAATGGCTCACAGGGAGAGCTGTTGTCGGTACAACTGCAATTTGAGATGGAATTCGGCCAACACCTTTAAAACTTCCTTCAGGCACTGTTCCCCCACCCCCCTCAGCCAAAGGTGAGCATGCTCAGAAAGGCAAACCTGAAATGTAAACAAAGGCTGAATCAAAACAAAAAATTCCCGAGACTCTCCCTTTAAGTGATTTTATGTGGAGTAATCCTTTACACTCTGTTTTAGTGATTAAAAGTAGAGATAACAGTAGGACAAGCTTGGATTCCAGGAGAATTTGGGCATATATGAAATAAAGAGGTAGACAGAGACAGTTTAAAGATCTATGTATAATGCAATGTTTGGCTGATTTGCTGCAAACCTACCCACTTTATTATAACATACCTCAAGTTTTGAGGTTAAATTGGCCTATAGATTGGTTAGAATGGGAGAAGCATAGAATGAGGAAGGAGAGGGGGTATGACCTAGCAAGTGTAGCTCTGGAGGAGTTGTGAGAAATGTATTTGATCTATAAAGCATTCCAAGTTTTTGGTTTATGATGGAATTTTACAAATGAAAATCAAGTTTAAGTTTGTTGTCAATTATTATGCCTAGTAGTTGCCTAGTAGTTTGGTATGGGAAATGACTAAGAGTAGTTTTTTTGGGTTAAGGAATTTTCGATGGAGCTTGTTTACTATAAGATGCTTTCTTATTAGAGTAAGAGATTCCTACATGGCCTTAAATGAAAATCTCATTTTACTTTTCCAAATCAATAACATTGTCAGCTGGTTGGCCAAACAACTCTTTTGTCACTGGAGCATCAAGTACTCTGCTTCTAACATCCTCATTATAAAACTGTGTGGGGCGGCCACGGTGGTGCAGCGGTTAGCATTGCCGCCTCACAGCAAGAGGTTCTCAGGTTCGAGTCTTGGCTGGGGTGCCTTCTGTGCGGAGTCTGCATGTCTTCCCTGTGGTCGCGTGGGTTTCCTCCGGGTGCTCCGGTTTCCTCCCACATCCCAAATACATGCAGTAGGTGGATTGGACACTCTAAATTGGCCCTAGGTGTGTGTGTGTGTGTGTGTGTGTGTGTGTGTGTCTTCTGTGGAAGGTTGGGCGCCGGGCTGGCAACTCGACATCGTAAAACTCCACTGCCAATCATGAGCGGGCAGATGATCCGCTGTGGCGACCCCTAACAGGGAAAAGCCGAAAGAAGAAGAAGTCCTAATCTATGCCAGTTTTCTCAACACCACCTCTGACATTACTGCAGCCCTAGACATAGCATCTGCAGCATCATGTGCACATTTCAGTTTCAAATCTCACAAACTATTCAGACCATCAAAGTCTTGTCCTTCTTTTAGCTACCATATAGGCTCTTGCCCTTCTTTTAACTACCATATAGGCTACACAGAGGTGACCTCTGCCTCCTGTACACAGCCTTAACAGACCCTATCTTGTTAGACCTATTAAGTCTAGTGGTAGGGTAAATACAAAAGAGATAGAGGTCCTTTGAGTGGGTAACAAACGGAACATGGTAGAAGTGATAGTTATGTATCACAGAGAAAATCTCCTCAATGGAACTGTGTGTTACACTCCACATAAAGTGAAGTGCTTCTCTTAATCTAAACAATTTGGATAAATGAATGGGAAACAGAAAATTCACCCCCAGTTTTGCACACAACCCTCCTGGATAGGAGCAACAAGTAAATGCCCTAATACATACCTGTTCTGGGTTATTCATCAAAACCAAAGCATAAAAGACCTATACACATTCACAAAACCTACGTGTAATAGGTTTCTGGGTTATTCAGCTGTGACATGTAAGGACTAGGAAACTACAGTAATGTAAGGCTTGGCTTTTTAAGATCCTCGCAGCTCAATAGCCTAGTAAGCACTCTATGACTGAGATAGAAGAGCATATAATGTGGAAAAACCCAACTCTTTTTTTTTCCCCAAGAGGAACTTAAAAATCTAAAATTCTTCACACCACATCAACAAAAAGTAAACTATTTATTCAAGTATGCTAGGAAACTTCCTGAAAAGACTGACACCCCTACACACACACTTTCTGTCATACTCAAACAATTTGGAATACTGTGGAGAGCAGGATTTGTGCCTCCCCTTCTTCACTGCCTTATCCTTCTCATTGTGCTGAGCATGCACCTTTATGCACTCATGCAGCAGTCCGCAACCTGTGTAAATCAACCTGCAGCACTGACAAATGTTTAACATTCTTATCAGAGTTATTTCACTGGTCATTACTAACCGGATAAAGAATTATGCTGAGAAGATGAACAGCATGAAAACTGTTGCAGCACTTAAGCTGGTCAACATCCTGTAGAAGTGGTTAGTCGATCTTCACTAACAAATAACATTTCAGTATGCAAAATGGATTAATGCTTATCTGAGGCTTTCCAATGTGTACTAATGTAAACACGCAAACTGTAACCCTTCTGAATCCATGCTTTTCCACAGGCTCAGTAAATGTTACCACTATATGACGGTAACAGGGTTACCCCACCTTTTCAGATGCCCAAAGTGGGACATTTTTTTAAAGAAACTTGCTACCTTTTTAAATGCCCAAAGTGGGACATCTTTTGTAGAAACTTGAGATTTTGCAGGACAAAACATATCCACAGCCAGTGCAAAGTACAGAACTTTCAATTTTTGCCCAGATAAAAGCTTATTTGTGTAGCATTTGAGTTACTTATGCTGTTTCATATATATGTGGGGTTTAGTTATAAAATAACTGTTTCTATGCCACAGAAGGAGGAGGAAGCTGGCATAATGGTCAAGATATTTGCCTTACAGACACATGGTTCAGAATTTGATTCTCACGTGAGTTAACTGGCTAGGCTTAAAATGGCCACAAGGGCAATTAGCCTAGTACTAATCAATGAACCTATTAAAGAAAACTTAGGAACACATTTGTCCTAAAATCTCAGGACATTTGCCATTTTTTTTAGGTTTTTTCCCCACAGGATATAACAGCAAAACATGGACTGTCCCTTGCAAAGAGGGACAAGTGGTAACCCTAAAAGGTAATCTATTACAGTGTGTTTATCCTCAAAATTCAGGAAAGTGTTTGTTGTACTGCAATGGAACACACTGAACTGTATCACTGCATGTTTTATCTGTCCATGCAGCTATGTCTTTCATTAATCAGTATCGAAGAGACAAGATGGAAGGGCAGTGCAGCAAAGCCAATTGGCTCGGGATCCAGAGTCTACTACTCAGGAGGGGGCAGACTAGAAATGGTGTGGGTATTGTGGTGACTGAGAAGCTTCAGAAGGCAGTAAGGGGTATCATCCGAATTAGTGTCAGACACATGGCAGACACCAGTGTAATGATAGGACAGTATTCATAACCTCACCCTATACCCCACAGCAGGGTGGTGATAATGAGGAAAAGAGTGCATCACACAGCAGATGCAGGACCTACTACATAAAGCAGGACAACATGAATTGGTGTTGATATTGGGAAACTTGAATGCACATATCGGGACAGACAGAACAGGATATGAGGACTGCCTGGGTCCACATCGGTGGGGCAACAGGAATAAAGGAGGAGAAGCCATTCTAGACATCTGTTTGGCAAATAGCCTGATAGTAGCCAACACATGGTTCAGAAAGAAAAACAGTCACAAGATCACATACAAGAGTAGCTAACATGCAGCTCAAATAGACTTCCTCCTAGTAAGGAAAATGCACTGGGGTAGAATCCATGATTGCAAAGTCATCCCAAGTGAAACAGTCGGCCCAAAGCATAAACCACTAAACCACTAGTTGCCACAATCAGCTGCAAGCAGTGGTCAGAGAAGGCTCTAAGGTCAACAGAAACCAGGCTGAAGACCTGGAAGTTGACTGGAGAGAAAGTACAAAAGTTCAAGGAATTACTCGGGGCTCTAGCACGCCAAAAAGAGGAGGAAACAGGCAGAGTTGAAGAAGAATGGCAGCACCTCAAAACCACATGTATTAGGACTACAGAACAGATATGTGGCTGAGCCTGGTATGGAAATAAGGTACATAGGAAAAGCTGGTGGTGGGATGCAGAAGTCCAGGAAGTGATCAAAAGAAAGGAGTGTAGGAAAAAAATGGGAGATAGAAAAGACTGACCAGGCTAGGAAGGAAGACTGGTTGGCTAACAAAGAAGCTAAGAAAGGATTTGCAATAGCAAAGAACTGGGAATCAGAGGCACTCTACCAGCTTCTGGAAAGTGACTCAGTAGGTGACACAAAGAAACTATATCAGGTTGCAAGACAAAGACAGAAAGATAAAGAAAACAGACACCCTTCATAAGGGATGCCAGCAACAACCTGCTCTCCAGTCCACAGGACATCAAAGGCAGATGGAAGGAGTATTTCCAGCAGCTTCTGAATGAAGAAACCCCCACAGAAGCTGCATTGCCCCAGAAACAGCCTACGATGAGAGAAGAGGAGCCCACCCTAGAACAAGTAAAAACAGCACTAAGTAAAATGAAGTTAGGGAAATCAGTAGGCTCAGAAGAGATCACAGCAGACATGATAAAGATGCTAGGTGAGATGGGGAGAAATGGTTCCTGAGGGTACTCATAGCAATGTGGAGAGAAAGTCGTATCCCAGATGACTTGGAGAATAGGCATACTCATGCCAAGGTGCAAGAACAAAGGGGACATTCACAAATGTACGTACAGAGGCATTACACTATCACACTGCATTAAAGTTCTGGAAAGGGTGATTGATAAACGGATATGCAGAGTAGTGGAATGTAAGATGGGAGATGAGCAGTTCAGATTCAGATCAGGATGCAGCACAACTGACCCGATGTTTGGAGTGAGACAGACAGTTGAGAAGAAGCTAGAGATGAGGAAAGAGTCCAACCGGGCATTCCTAGACTTGGAGAAAGCATATGACAAGGTCTCAAGAAAGCTGATTTGGGCAGTACTGTGGTGGTTCAAAGTCCCAAAAAGATTGGTAGAATTAGTACAGGGTATGTACAAGGACCCAATGACTCAAGTATGAACAGTATTCGGCCTCATAGAGGGGTTCCCAGTGGGAGTGGGTGTAAACCAGGGTTCAGCTCTCAGCCCACTACTGTTCACACTGGTGATGGACTACATTAGCAAACAGGTTGGAGGGAACAGATCAACAAAGGTACTGTACGCAGACAATGTGGCATTACAGGCAGACTCTGAGCAAGAATGTCAGCAAAGGATAGGGGAATGGAATGCAAAACTGAAGGCATGTGGGATGAAACTAAGCACAGATAAGACAGTGGTAATGGCAGCAAATTGGGGAATCAGAAGAAGTTGAGAATTGAGACAGAAGGGAAGACAGTGCAACAGGTAAACAGCTTCAGGTATCTGGGAGGGTTGTTGAGGAGAAGGGAAGTCTGAATGAAGAGGTCAAAGCTAGAATCAGAGGGGCTGCAGCCTAATGGCATCATGTCAGGTGTAGTCTATGACAGACGAATTCTAAAGAAGCTGAAAAGTAAGGTGTACAACACAGTGATGTGACCAGTATTACTGTATGGTACAGAAACCTGGGTAGTAAAGGCAGAGCAGATGAAGAAGCTAGAGGTGATGGAATTAAGTGCCTGAGTGTCTAAGAAGGGTGGTATGATGCAAACTGTGGGACAGATGAAGAAATGAGGACAAAAGTGCAGAAGCCAAAGTAGCTCCAATTGCAGAAAAGATCAAAGAGAACAGATTATGGTGGTTTGGACACGTGTAGAAAAGCAGAAGACACATTGGTGAAGAAGATTTGGGACAGACTGGAAGAAGGTAAGAGGAAATGAGGACATCCAGCAAAGAGGTGGATGGATTGTGTGAAAGAAGATCTGTGACATCAGGCATGAGTGTTGAAGAAGGCAGAAGTGTGGCACTGAACTGAGAGAGATGGTGACAGTTAACACGATACCCTGACCCTATGTAGAAAATGGGAAAAAGGGGGCAGATGATGATGGAGGCTGGCTTAGTGATGTTAGCAACAATTTACACTTTTTTCATAAATGAAAATGTGTTGCAAAATGTATTGAGTGATGTTCGCAACAATTTTTTTCATGAATGAAAATGTGTTGCAAAATGTTTTTACCACTCTGATAAAAGGCATATCTAACTTGGAAATATCATGAACAAGACAGAAACAGGCCACTACATATTACATTGTGCTTCTGTTTATAGAGCCCTGAATCTTATTTCTTGAGTAGAATAATATTTCATGTAAAAAAAACAATGTGCTTAACAGTGATGCATTTCTCTTGTCTGTGCCAGAAAATTATAAAATATGTAGCTTGACAGACACAGGGAGCAAACTAGTCTTCCTTCTACTGACAAACTTGACGTGGACAAGTCATGCATTCAGAACTGCCATACAGATGAAGCACCTGATGTCCTCAAGGGGTCATTTGCATATATCCCATGTTACCTCTAATTCAAGAGGTTTCAAAGAATCACACAGTGATAAGTTTAGCTTGCCTAGATTTTTCTTTTGCATTTTTACTGATTAGCTTTTCTGTGTGACCTTGGTACTCATTGTTCTACTGACAAACTTGGAGTGAGAAATTTAATCAAATACACAAATAACTCAGACTTTATACAAATATATGTACAGACAGAAAATAATAGTTACTTACAGTAATTACAATTATTTCATAAACAAATAAACAATGATACATACACTAAGGTGAAAGGTGGGATTTCGGCATGATGCCAGACAGGTGACAAACAGTATTAGTTGGATTAAGATGAAGTTAGACTCTGGCAAAAGAAACTGACTTTTGAGATATGAAATGTCAGTTCAGTGCTGGGGAAGGAGCTGAAGCTTGGACTATAACTTGAAAAGTACCAGCTTGATTTAGATGGTCTTACTTCAATACAAAGTACTGGGTCTGAAAACAGACTTGCCTGAGTATGTGTGCTTTTTCTTGTATCTATCTAGTCAGCTATCTGATGAAGGCTTTATTGCATTAGCTATATGAAAGCGATTTTAGTTAAAATTCAGTTTTTTATATATACATTATACTTAATACCTGATTTTGGAAGGTGGGCTGCAAATAGACAGGTAATGTGTGGGGTGGGTACTTACTGTTACTACTTGCACTTTTACAGCCCTGTTTATACTGTTTGTCTGGAATAGGCTGGTTTAAAATGAAGCAATGCATATATTTTTCACACCTACTTCTAAGTGTATAAAAGCTGATATGTTTAACATTGTAAAGTACTTCTGATTGTTTGTTACAAAGGATCACTTGTCTGTGATGAATAAAGGTTTGTTGCTTTGGAATACTACCTGGGTTTCATGATTGTTGGAAATTACTGTGACTGAGCTCATCAACGAAGTTTTAAGACTACTAGTTTTTCTTTAATTTATTTTTTTTTCATTTTTTTCTCTTTCATATTCTACCGCATGTTATAATTCATACATAGTCTTCATTAAAGATGTGTAAACCTGACATACAACATTCATTATTAGAACCATATATTTGCAGTGCTGTATAGCACACTTATTAATTACCATTAAAGAACAATGTACATCCTTAAAGGTATTTAAGGGTCCAGATTTCTTAAGAATAAATAAAGCAGTCTTCCATATCTTCTGACGGTTCGAAATACTGTTCAATGTTTTTTTTCATGCTACCAATTTTTCACTGTTTCTTTTCACATTAAGAAAATGCCTTGCCACTATTTGTAGAGAGCCATCTTTGTACTCTGATACATGTACATATAAGCATCACAAAATAATCGTTTAGCGACTCCTTCCATGTCACGTGGCCTTTGACTTGCAAGCTCTTCCACAGAACAGTCTAGATACTGAGCCACTTCTGGACACAGAATTACAGTAGGAACATTGTAACCATCTTCATCACCTGAGGAAAAAAATATACAGTGAAGTATTAGCATCAACATATGATATGTTCAATGAGTCAGTTCAGATTGCTTGAGATAACCAATTATATTATATCAATCAGATAAAAAAATAAATGCAAGAATATTTGTTGCATAGTTTATTATGACTGCTAAACAGGAAGCCATACAAGTCGCATCTTCCTGCCTCAAGGCAATACAAAGCATATGAAACAAACTACTGATCCTGTTTTACCTTTTTCCTTCAGGAGATCACAAAGCAAAGTAGGTTCAATAGCATTTATTCCACAAAGCAAAAAAAAAAAAAAAAATTAAATAATGTTATTCCACTAAATATATGGATATAATACTATATATGTATTCATTAGTTTATCCTTCCACGAAATTTCCAAAAATTGTCAGTGATAAACAAGGGTTTACCATTATTAAAATTACACATTCAAAATACAGATGTGGGCATAACTTCAAATACAAGTCTATACCTTCACTCAGCCCATTTAAGTTTAATATATTTCAGTATAAATTTGTTTTACATTTCCAACAATTTTCTTCCCTTCTTATTTGTATTTAAATTAATGGGCGTTTCATATAAAGCAGTACATGTAAGCAAATCTTTCTTATTAGCCTATTCTGTTTTAAACTTTAAAAAATGTGCATGCTCAAAGCAAGCAAATTTATTCAACAATTAAAAGGGGAATACCAAATTTAAGGGTTAAGACTAGGAGTGGTCCCAGGCTTCCCCTGTAATAGAGGTACATGTACCTCATGGGTGCATGCAGGTAAACAAGGTACACACATTTAGACTACAATCAGAGGTATGAGAAATGGGTATATTATTATAAAATTCCATGTAACATCACTAGTTTTGGTGTTTGGGGAGTTCACAATATGACCGGGTTAAATAATGTGGCTTTTCCAATGGCATCTATTGTTTGTTTGTTTTTGATTTTTTTTGTCTGAAGCTGGCATGTCTGTTGCCAAGGAGACAGTGCAATGACACCTGATCCAAACCAAGCAACAATCAGGTAGTAACACACAGTTTCACTATAGAAACATGACTAGGTCGATATTTACTATAGTCTTTGCAGGTGAAACTAAATGACAAAAGCCTACCCTTGAAGTCGGGTCACACAGTACTTTGATTGCAGGGTAGGAAAATTCTTAAAGTACAGACAAATAAACATTGACCTTACAGGAACATTAACAGCTCTTTCAGCTAGCAGGTCTCAAACTTTCTAGTTGAAAGTGAAGACTGCAGCAGTTATAGGATAGTCATTGCCCATTAGAGTTACACTGATTCTCTGTTCTATTATTTTGTTCAGTGCCTGACAACTGCATGAAAGACAGCATTAAACAGAAAGTGATATGTATGCAAGAGTCATCAACTTCCATAACATGGCAAAATAAAATGCGTAACTACTTAAAAAACAAAACTACAAATGGCTGCAGACATTAAAATATCCTCCTTGCTTGCTACACAACATGCAAACGTCGACAGAGTATAACAAATCAATGCAAACAGAAGACATACCCTTCAAGACTGGAAAAAGAAAGGAGGGGAGGGCACAAAATGCGTAACCAAAAGGAAGAGGAACCATTGGCATTAAGTAATCAATACATTTCTAAGTCCAGCAGATAGTGCAGAGGATTAAGGCTATGTGCTGTTAATCTGCTTCCTGTAGTCCCGAGTTTGATTGCCTCTGCCTCCAACTGAATACTATGTGACGCTGAGCAAGTCATTTGACCACAGAGTACTCCAGAACAATTGGAAAACTGGGTTATAGTCTTAAAGTTAGCCTCTTGAACCTCATTCCTACAAGGTGTCTTTAAAGGGATATTTAACATGATTATGAACATTTCTAAGAAACCCAGAGGTCACTAACTGCAAGATAGCTAAAATGATGAAAAATGAGACACAATGTACACATAATAAAACAAAAAACAGGTAACATAAAACACACATTTGTCAGTTTTGAAAGTTGATTTACACTAATAATGATGGAAGTGAGACAGGTACAACAAGTATTCTGAAAACATAACAGTGAACAAATTCAGTAGTATTTAAGTGACTGGTGTTACTCATTCATGCACATGGACTATACAATTTTCAGCTATTACATATGCCTGATAACAGTAATTACGCACTGCTGTTTTGTGCATTCTTTCACTTCTTATAAGAATTTGCAGGATAAATATACAAATCCAGTCTGAAGAGAAACAAAAATAGGAAAAACAAGTATTTAAAGTTTAACCACAATTAGTAACATTTAACACTGAATTGAAACCATGTAAATATTGGGGTCACATCAAAGACTGGCACATGCCTTATACCTATTGCTTGCTGTGATGGTCTTCAGCCTGCCACATTTGTGAACCAGATAAAATGGATACTGAAGATGGATGGCTACATGGAATGCAAAAAAAATGGGACATGGCAACAAAGGTAATACCAAATTAAATTTTGTATTTTTAACTGAGGTATAATATGACAAATCTTATCAGACTTCATACAAATGTAATCTAAAACCAAAACTCCAACTGTTTAAAATGCAAGATTAGCTACACTAGGAATGGCAAACATAATACCCAAACAATTCATTTCATTATGAAACCAAGTACACATTTATGCATCAGTACAGTATGAAGATTTAATTATACTGCACCATGAACAGGAGAACACCATGCTTTTTATGAGTGACTTAAGATTTTTATCAATGCCTTGTTTTTGTATACTACTTATACATTTTTCCCCAGAACTAGCAGATTTTAAATATTCCCTACAGAGTACGTCAGAAATGCTGAGGGAGCAAATAGTTGTAACTCAGGAAATTATTGTTTTGAGCTGGGGCACAGGATCTGACTCTGAATTACCTAGACATAGTAAGGCCTTACTAAGGCTACTGCTATGGACTGCCAAAAAATATTACTACACGATGGAAATTAAAATCTAAACCAACTGTAAAAGAGATAAAAGACTTGAAGTGGGATCTCCAGAAAAGAGAAGGATCAAATTACATAGAAATAAATGTAATTTGAGGGAACAGTATATGCAGAATAATGTTCAGGATGACGGGGTGGGGTTTAAGGGAAGCTAGGAACTGAACAATTTATGTAATATTGGAGTGAGTGACAATTGTTAAAAAATGTATATGTAATGTATAGTGCATGTAAATGGGAAAAAATGTTAATATGATTTGTTTTCTTTTCTATGAATGTGATATCTTAAGTGTTAATTTAATAAAGGTATTTAAAAAAAAAAAGATAAATATGACACTGTAAGTACCTATAACAGAAAACAAAAAGTGTTGGAGTTCGAACACATCATCTGTTAAGAAATAGGTATGGTTATTGTAACAAATGTTTATTAATATTTCACAGAGATTATTTTCATATTGTAGTCCTTTGCTTGACAACTAAAATGTTTGTCAGTATAGGACTAACATTAGGATCAACTTTCTGTGTAGTGTCTGCATGTCCTCCCCGTGGTCGAGTGATGTTTAAAGACATGCAGGTAGGTGCGTGCATGAATGGGTGTGCCTTCTTTGAAGGTTGGGCATCGGGCTGGAAACTTGGCACTGTAAAAATTCACTGCCAATCATTAGCACACCAGAGTTCCACTGTGGCGACCCCTAACCGGGAAAAGCCGAAAGACATTACTTTTTTCCCTCTACCCACACTAATATTAAACAGTCAATTAGCGTGGCAGAGAAGTTCTGATAAAAGAGACATAGTATAGCCACCATGAGAAACATCTCATTAGTGGCTCATTACCATGTCTCTGAATCAATAACTAGGTTGTAAGACCGGAATGTGCCAGCGTGCTCACTAGTAGCCCATGCATCTCACTAACAAAGGAACCCCCTAACTGCACACGCATACACACTCCTAGACATTCCCACATTCACTCACAAATAAACTTTCCCCACACTCTTTCACACTCATACAAACACTCACCCATATATATATGTATACACACACATGCACACAAACACAAACGCATGCACACAAACATATGTGCACACACTGTATCCCCTACGTCTTCCATACTGAAACCACCCAAGCAGACTGACAGACACCAGACCCACACAGACATATATATCACTTTATATAGCTGTATCTACCTATACCTACCTCTCTCTCTCTATATATACATATATATATTTTTTTATTTTACATTTGTTAACCGGGAAATTCCGACTGGACCAGGTCCATTTTCAGTGGAGGCCAGGGGAGAAAAGATCCAGCTTCAAGTTATACAAAAACAGTACATCCAGCATAATACACAAAACAGGTTACATCATGTATGCTGAGCATAGCAATATAACAAGAAATTAATAAAAACACTCCAGGTAAAAGAAGATATAGAACATAGGTAAAAGACAATGTCAGATGTTCTTCATGTTTCACTGTTGCAGTCATTACATTTGAGTAATCTGCTGGCAGGTTGTCCTCAGTCGGCCCGAATAACAAAGTCTTGGGTCCTGCATTGGTTGCTGTCTCCTCTTCCAAGACGTCAGGTCATCAAGGGTATAAAACATGCAGCCGATGCCATTTTATTCAGTCTTTCTTGCCGCGCGGTGCCCGAAGCAGAAGCAGTTCGCAAGTGCCGGTCGTCCAACTCCTGAAATTTTTGCATTCGAGTTTCAGAACCAAAGTCATCAATTAAAGCTAAGTACCCCATTGGGGAAACTTTCTTGCTCCTTACCGTTGTCAGTAAAAGTTAATAACTGCATTACTTGTGGGAAGCAAATACCTCATAAGGATTTTCATTTGTACTGTATTCCTTGCCTAGGCCCAGATCATAGCATGCCTTGCTGTCAGTTTTGTGCTAGATTTAACCAACGCACTATTAAGCGTCGGTATATTTTTGCTTCAAAATATTTTGCATCCAGATATAATTACCCTGAAATGTTGTTGGATAGCAATCCTACTACCGGAGTACACAAAAATCGCAAAGAAAAAGACAGAGACAGACCGTTGAGGTCCAAAACCGATGACAAGCTTCTCCTAAGCCAGTTTCTGGTTCGCCGGTACTCAGTGAGGTGCTTTTGCAGACCCTGATACCCACTACTTTTGAGTCGCAGGCCTCTACCAAGATCCATGCGGAGTCCGGTATGCCGTGAGATTCTCAGAGTATTGAACCCGCGGATGTCTCTCCCTCGGATGGGTCCAGAGCTGCTGAGCAGGCACCGGCTTCTGAGGGTGTTTTCAGGCCTCAACATTTTTATATAAAACTGAAGCCAGCTTCAAAAATAAAAACAAAAACAACTTCTAAGTCTAAAAAA
Organism: Protopterus annectens; assembly: GCF_019279795.1. Lineage (NCBI taxonomy): Eukaryota > Metazoa > Chordata > Ceratodontiformes > Protopteridae > Protopterus > Protopterus annectens. The sequence goes on along the minus strand of NC_056732.1, from coordinate 1,270,650,569 downwards.
CTGATGCATGAGCCACATGCTCAGGCCCCTATGCCTAAAAACAGATGATCAAAATGGCTGAACACTTAATTGCCTTAATCAGGGGTTTCCAAACCCCCCCCCCCTCTAAGAGGCCTAAGCAAGACACTGATTATGAATCTTCAGATCAGGTTTCTATTTCTTCTGATTCCTCTTCTGATCAGGAATTTTCTATACCACCCTATGAGGATTCAGATGCAGAAGAATCCATCCCATCTGCATCTCCTCCTGAGGATTACTCTTTTGGAGAAACCTTGCATACTTTAAGGGTACATTTTCATTGGGAGAGTCAGGATTTCTCTGAACCAAAAAAGAGGCTTAGGGATTTACTTCTTCCTCAGCATAAGCTGCTGGCTATACCTCCTGTATTAGACATTGCTGATGATGTGTTTTTGGAATCAAGCATGGCTCCTGATTCCCTACCTCCAGCTCCTAGTAAGCCAGACAGATATTACAGGGTTCCTGACTCCCACAAATTTCTATTCAAAAATCCTGCTGCTGATCCTGAAACCATCTCACAGGGTCCCAAAGGTGTAAAGGCCTCTACAGCCAAAAATTCCTACCCCCTCTGATAGAGATTCCAGGGCGCTGGATAGATGGGGAAAGAAGGTTTATATGTCTGCAACCTTGGCAATTAGGGCCTCAAACTGCCAGTTTCATATGCTTAAATATCAACAGCATGTTATGGGCCTATTGAAACAGAAAACGATGTTGATTCCTGATAGTGTGGAAAATAAAGAATTACAGGAATTATTGCATGCAGCAGAACAGGTTGGAAAGCATACTTTGCAATGTGGTTTTGATTCCTTGGAGGCCTCTTGCAGGGCCGCAGTTACTAGATCTGTGATTAGAAGGCATGCCTGGCTCAAGGAGCAAAATCTACCTGATCATGTTAAAGCTAAATTGTTGGATGCCCCTTTACAGCATGATACTCTGTTTGGTAATAAGGCAGAAGAGGTTTTAAAGAAAATGGAAGACAAAGCTAAATCTATGCAAACTGTAAAAGATTTCTTGCAGGTGCAGCCACCCAGATTCAGTAGGCACTGGCCTACTAAAAATTGGTCCTTTCCTGTGTCCAACAGAGCCTCTCAAGGCAAATCCAGGCGCTCAAAAGGCTCTAGATGCCAATCACAGGGTTCTTACAGTAATTACGCACTGCTGTTTTGAGCATTTAGATGAAGGTAAAGTTTATGTTGCTAAAAGTGCATTTTTATATATTGCTGATATGTATATATATATATATATATATATATATATATATATATATATATATATATATATATATATATATATATATATATATATATATATATATATATATATATATATATATATATATATATATATATATATATATTTTTTTTTGCTCCCCATTTGTGGGGCACCTGACATCTGGGGCAAGAAAAACTGAATAAAATGGCATCGGCTGCATGTTTTATACCCCTGACGACCTGACGTCATTGAAGAGGAGACAGCAACCGATGCAGGACCCAAAACCTTGTTATTCAGGCCGACTGAGGGCAACCTGCCAGCAGATTACCCAAATGTAATGACTGCATCAGTGAATACACTCGAACATCTACAGTACATCCAGCATAATACACAAAACAGGTTTTATCATATATGCTGAGCATAGTAATATAACAAGAAATTAATAAAACACTCCAGGTAAAAGAAGATATAGAACATGGGTAAAAAGACAATGTCAGTTATACATTGGTAAGAGAAGAAAATATATCAAGTAAGATTCTACAGTTAAAAGTACCCTTTCAGATAACCAAGCCTACAGGGGATCAGAGATCCAGCATGTGAACAGAGAGGAGTTTGAGGAGTTAATAGTAGTATGGGTAGGGTTATGTGATACAAGGGCATAACCAGGTACTAAGAAGGTGCGATTTGAGGGAGTTTTTGAATATGGATGCGGAGGGGGCAGTGGACACGGACAGGGGAAGAGAGTTCCAATTTCTGGCAATGGTGTGGGAGTAGAGCGATTTCCCTGCATTATTGTTAGCCTTGGTGATGGAGAGGAGAGATCTTAGGTACCGGTTTGCAGTATGGACAGTAAGTAGGTTGGATAATGAGGGTTTTTTTTCAGGATATTTGAGAATATTGTAGGCGGTGCCCAGCTGGTGATAGTTAAGTAGCTGTGGTAGCTCAAGCCATTTTAGTTCTTTTAGTGCAGCACAGTGATGGGTTCTATAAGCTGAGTTAGTAGCAAACTTGGCTATTTTATTGTAGCATGATTCTAGTTTGCCTAGGTCACATTGTTTGATATGGGTAAAGATTGGTGCTGCGTATAACAGAGTTGAGAGGAGGTGGCTTTGTTGTGCAAGAGTGACTCTTGCTTTTTGTGAGAGAAAGGACTTACACACACACATTATATATATATATATATATATATATATAGAGAGAGAGAGAGAGAGAGATGGGACAGATATACTTTTGTTAAATTTCCAAATCCTTAACACTATGCCCTCAGTAATACTCTGACATATTATATCTGTCAGTAGCTATGTAATCAGAGGAGTAATATGATGAAAGCTGAAAAGCAATTTATCAACAGATGTTGTGTCATTCCTTTTAACTTTCAACTTTCCTAAATCCATGTTTCACCCTTGGAACTGTAGTTGGTTTTCTGGCCAACCTGCATTTTGTGAAATATCTGATCAGACTTGTATGTTTGTGTGACGCCCGTGCCCTGGTCCAGCAATCAAGGAGCCTCAATCCTCACCACTAACACTATCTTGTATATGAAGAAAGGATAACAGATACACACAGTAAAGTGCAATTTCCCTTAAGAGCACACAGAGATCACAGTCAGTCTGGGGATGGTCGCTCCCTTGCTCTCCAGGTCCCCAATAAGACTCCCCACTGGCACAGCTATAGGGTCCAGATCTCACCCTAGCTGGGCAAGCTAAAACCTCCAGCACCCTCTCTGTCCAACCAGTGATTCGTGTCCCTGCTCAAGTAGCTGACGCACACACACTTTGAGATAAGAGTTTATACAACCACACAGACACTCCTGGGAAAGGCTGGCACAGGTTCTCCAGCTGTGCCCCTATTACCCAGACTATATGGTAGTACCACCTGCCACCACCCAGCTAATATTTATCAGTTACTCGCCCCCTCCGCTCTTCAGAAAAATTTCTCCTCTGTATCTCTAAAGCCAATAACTCCACAGAAAAAGCTATTTTCTCCCACAACATTGCCAAAAACTGTAACATCCTCCCCACTTCTCTGACCTCAGCTCCCTCAACTGTACATTTCAAAAATTCTCTCAAGTCACACCTATTAAACTCCTGGTGATGCCCATGCATCACATAAGACACTGTCCTGTAACTGCATAACAGAATTGTAGATGCAGTCTCCCGATGTTATGCTATGAAACTCAGTAACTCCCACTGCAGCAATGACTAATGTAGTCTCCTATTGTTCTGCTACAAACTCAGTAACTCCCACTGCAGCAATGATTAATGCAGTCTCCTATTGTTCTGCTACAAATGCAGTAACTCCCACTGCAGGAATGATTAATGCAGTCTCCTACTGATCTGATACAAACTCAGGAACTCCCACTATAAAATGTAATTCCCTTTCGGGTTAACTCTTAACTCGTCTTCCTACTCGTAAAATCATCTTTTACCACTATCTGCTTGTTTTCTATTATACTTACAGAAACCTGTTTATCATAAATGGAAGCTGATATAAAAACATGTGTATTGTAAATGTAAGTGATTGTTGAGCTGTACTGCAAAATAAGGTGCACATAAATATGTTTATCATTAATCTTAAATAATGTAGAGCATTACCTACAATGTACGTTTATATCTTCTGTATAAGAATTTGGAGCTTTTCTCCCTGGGCCTCTGCTGTAAATGGACTCATGTCCAGTTGGACTATCCCGGTTAACAAATGTAAAATAAATAAATAAAATAGCTACTCAAAGGCCCTTAAAAGAGAGTGTCCATTTATTACTCTGCAATATTATTATCCAATTGGTAGTATAATTAAACAGTCAAGGCTTATTAGAGTGACTTGGTACAGTAATCACTATAAATATGCAATGTACTCTAGAGCTTAAATTATCTCTCCACAAAACTACCACAGTTGAAAGGTTTTAAAATATTTAATAATAAATAATAAAAACACAAGACAATATTCTTACTAGTCAAGAGTTCAGAGATCACAGAGAAATACTTAAAATAATTCAGTAGTACAGCTGACATCACAGAAAAATACTTAGTCTAATCTTTCTAGTTTTTAGCTATTTCTAAAAGAAAACACAAATCTAAGATAAACTTACTTATAGAGCAAAGACAGTGCTGTGAGTTGGATGGTCATGACAAAAATGCTTAATAATCACTGATTCTCTCTGTTTAAATTGAAATTGCAGTTCTGATTCACATTACATCATTCTTCACACTTTCCTGGGGTTCCCAGGCTACACATTACATCATTCTTCACACTTCCCTGGGTTCCCAGGCTAACAGAAACTGCATTTACATTCTTAACTTCCTCTTTTGTTATCTTGCAGCTGGTCAGGAAGCAGAGCAATAAAAATACATTTGCATGTTTAAATCTAGCAATTTAACTCTTGGTTAAAACAGCAGAAATAATTTCTTCATCTAAGGTTCACCACATGCTTTACTTTGGTCATCAGAGTGCATTGTTGTCACATTTATTTCCAGTGTCACATGTAACACTATTTCTTTACATTTAGGACAACAAGCATGTAGTTTACATTCATATTTACAAATGACATAATTATCTGCAAAATTCTATCTGGCTAGGCTGGCAGCCTTCACAGTTTGTTATACTGCAAACAAGCTTTTGGACAGGAAAATTCTCTTTACACAGTAAACATGAAATCATATTAAGATGGATTTTTTTTTTGTAATTAGAATCACCCCCCTTTTTCCCCACTTGGTACATGAAGGTTGGAGTGTCGCACCAGCAGTGACCATGAGCTAGAGCTAGTGTTCATACTGCAGAGTGGCAGACAATCTGATTTTGTGATAACCCCTAACCTGAGTTTCCTGAAAATTCTGTACCCCCAAAAATACTAGTTTCCAAATGTTTTGAGTCTTTGCTTATGCTGGTGAGCTATTCTTTTAGTTTTGCTACAAAGTTCAATGATGTTACACCAACCACGTCTGTAAAATGTTATCTACAAGATTTTGCAGACATCATGATGCAGACTTTTACTAGGTGTGACTCCATTGCAAATGCATGTACTTTATACCCTTTTGCATTTACAAAACAAATTATTAATATCTCTCCAGAAGTGTGCTGTACTGTTAAAAGTTACTCTGTTGTAACACAGTGTAGTAGATTCAACTAGTCTGGAAAACATGTTGCTGACATTTATTTCTTACAGTAATGCAAGAATAGCTAGCGCTAGTGTGCGGCAGCCTTTCAATTTCATTTTTTTAATAGTTCCTTCCATTGGATACCTTCCAGCTAATAATTTGCCACTTTCGGCTCCCATTAAACCTATCTTTAGTGTCTCAGGTACTGCTCCCAGCCTTGGCCACAGGTGAGGTGAGAAGGGAATGGGGACGTATGGTGTGAAGCCTCTAGCAATGTCATATAAGCTTGTCATGTATACGGGGGATTTTTTGATGCCCTAACTGGGGGGGGGGGGGGGATTCTGATGTCAAAAGCAACACAGTGTAAGTCAACTCCTGCCTATCTGTCTTGTGATCAAAATGACTCAGGAACAAAATAAAAAGGAAACCAGGTATGTTTAAATTGGACAACTAGATCTACTCAAGGGATTATTTATTTTTTGCATATTGTGACTGTGACATAAAAATAATAATATGATACAAGGGGAAGCAACAAGGAACTAATTACTAACTAGTTAATTTATTATCCTTCTGAGCAAATATTCTTCTATTATCAGACAAATCTGTAAACTTGTAAAAATAATAAACACATTATGCCCATTTACAATACAGAATAGCAGAGATAATTTGAAGACTACAGAAATCCTATATCTTCACCCCTCAACACAAAAATACTGTTAGCATATATTTCATTTTTTGACTTTGTTTTTGTTTCTTAACCACTAGTTTCAAGTAACTTCCTTCTAATAAGCAAATCTACCATGAGATGACAGTTGCTAGAGTAACGTAAGAGTAATGAAAACATTACATGACAACTATACGTACATTTTTTTGCACTTTTTGCCCATGATCTCTGTTGATCATTAGCCCCCTCCCAGCTAATCTGCCCATTCTTTCACCACCAGCGGTGTGATGGCTGACCCGGGGCAATCATTTAGACAGCCATTCGGGTGATTCTAAAATTGCTTCTACTTTTTATGACCTTATCCTCTTGCACACCCTTGGCAAAATGCCAAAGAGAGATGTGCAATGGGCTGACCACAGTGGAGATGCCCTCTCTTCCACAACAGGCATTCACTCCAAGAAGTCCTTCCCCAAAGGATGAACAGTGGTTTCTCTGGTCTCTACTAGGGAAAACTATACCAACCCAGTATCCCCCGCAGAGTGCTCAACTCTCCTCCCAGGAGATGCAAGTAGGACACTATCCACCACTACTCCCCCTTCCAGTCTGGACTGCAGTCAAAGCATAGAGCCAGGCATATGCAATATATTTAACCAAGTGGTTTACTTTTACTTTATCATTTAAACCATTCTGCATTTTTATACACATTTTTTATTCAAAAGTAAAAAAAAAAAAAATAAGCAACTTATTATATTGCTGCTTATTTAAGTATACAGGTTTTGACTCTGTCAGAAAAAAAAATTCAAACTGATGAAATAATTTCAGTTTTTATAAAATCCTGATTTAATAATTATTTACCTACAAAAACTGAGGAGTAGACTCAACAAATGTTCTTATTAAGAAAACTATATAAGAAATTGATTCAAAGTAAATGTTATTGCTTGTCTTTCGGCTTTTTCCTGGTAAGGGGTCGCCACAGCGGAACTCCAGTCTGCTGATGATTGGCAGTAGATTTTTTACGAAATGCAGAGGTGCCAGCTCGATGCCCAACCTTCAACGAAGGCACGCCCATTTACACACGCATGTCTTTCAAATGCTACCCAACTGCGGGGAGGACATGCAGACTCCACACAGAAGGCACTCCCAAGCCAAGCCGAGAATCGAACGGGAGAACCTCTTGCTGTGAGGTAACAACACTACCGCCGTACCACCGCGGCATGACTCAAAGTAAATAATTAATACATATTGAAATGCATAAAAAGTGAAAGAAGCAACAGACCACGGCTGTAGAGAATGCAAAATAGTTTAATCCACAATGAACATAGAATGGTGAGCGCCTTCGTGGACCAAGCCACTTCATCAGACATTGAATCAAAGTATAAAATTCCTTTATATATCATCCTACACTCATTAATTGGGACCCCACCTTAATTTAAAGACACAGGTCATTCCATGTGCAAATGAAAGACAGCATATAAAAACAGCATATAAAAACAGTATAAAAAAACAGCATATAGGAAACAACACATTTAAAAACATGAACCAACATTTTTTAAAAAACTAAAACACACCAAAGGTATATTAATATTTCACTTTAACAAGTCTCTTCCTAGAAGAATGGGCTTGATGTTCATTTTGTCATTAAGCCCCCTGCCCATACTGGCCCTGAGTCTCACAATCCATTCAGGTTCTTTCATCTCAACTTTCAATTTCACATCACCCCCCCTCCCCCTGAGGTTGTCCACAACTCTGTCAATGGCCACGAAGGTGAACCTATGTGTATCACCAAAGGTTCCTACATGTCTAGCTAAGGCATTCATCTCTGCCTTCCTCCCTATATCATAGGAGTGATCCCGCATGCGATCTCTCAACCTCCTGGTTGTCATCCCTACATAGAATGACGCACAGGCCACACAATGGGCCAAGTACACAATATTTATACTATTACAGTTTGCAGAGAGTTTAAACTTAAACACTCTATCCACATCAGGATGCTTCAATTCTCCACTACAATCTATATACATACAGAAATTGCAGGCTTTACAGGGAATGGTACCACCTTTACCCCCACTAACAGGATCCTTTGCCAGGCCATGTTGTGACCTAGGTCCACACAGGATCCATTTCAAGTTCTTTATATTTTTATATACAAACTTAGGGGTATCACCCACTAAACCTTTAATAGCATCATCAGCACACAGGATGTTCCAATTCCTGTGAAAAATGTTTTGTAGACGCTTGATATTGCTGGAGTAAGTTACTGACATTCTCATTTATCCATCCAGAGTCCCTGCCCTCCGCACTGGCTATTCACCATCAGAGATGTATGGTCTACCCTCTGTGCTCCAACATTCCATTACACCCCTCAGGGTGTCCTGAAGTTCAATGGGAGCATAACCCCTCTGTGAGAACCTCATTCCCAGATCACCCAACTCACTTTCAAATCTATCCTGATTGGCTGTCAACCTAGACGTCCTCAGTCCCTGCCCCCTCACAAAGTTCTTAAAAATGTGTTGGGGATTCATGCTGTTTCTGTGTAAATAACTATTTCTATAGCAATCCTTTCTGTGTATTTCTGTTTTAAATTGTCCATCATCCTTCTGTATAACCTTCACATCCAGGAAGTCAACTGTACTAAAAGAGCTCTTCATGGTGAACCTCATGAAACAGGTACATGTATTCAAATGTGAAAAAAGGGGGCAAAAATAGACTCATCCCCCTCCCACAAGATAAAGAGGTCATCTACAAACCTCCTACAGAATTTCAAGCGTTTTCCATATTCTCCCAACAGAAATTCCTTCTCCCATCGGGCCATAACAATACTGGCGTAGCCATTGGCACAGGAAGTGCCCATCCAACTGCTTATACAGTGTGCCTTCAAACAAAAATAAGTTATTTTCCAAAATGAGCTCCATTAGAAGAGATAAAAAATCAACACATCGCCCATTGTACAGCCCATCTTCCAGCAGGTAATCCTTATAATATTCAACCCCCACCTGGTTGGGAATAACAGTAAACAATGACTGCAGATCCATGGTAATGGGCAGCAGCCTATCATCACTCACATACGTATTAATGAATGAATATAGATCTCTCAAGAAATTTTCTGTATCTAACAAAATAATAGAATTTCTCCTCAGGACAGGTTTCAGGTGTCGCTCTACGTAGATAGATAGTGTTTCCATAGACCAGCCCCTCCCTGACACAATGGGTCTCATTGGTGGTTCCAGGGGGGTTTGTGAATTTTAGGAAGACCCTGTATTATAGGTACCACAGGACGTTCAACAATAAAATAATTAAATAAATCAATGCTAATAACATTGCACTGTAGACATTCAAATACAGCATTATATATAGAGTCATTGCACCTCTGTGCCTGTTAAATCCAAATATTGTTTTTCAGAATCCAAACTGATGCTGTATATATATATATATATATATATATATATATATATATATATATATATTTATATATATATATGGGTTACCTTAATTTGATCGACAACTCATTTGATCTAAACTCATTTGGTCGACAGCTCATTTGGTTGACAACCAGTATTCAAGGCAAAGACCTGGGATTTGCCCCCCTCCCCAATGTTGTGCGACCCTGGAGTTGATATATATAGTTAGGGGGTGTATGGGGGGCACAGCCCCCCATATTGGGGGGGCATAGGGGGCAAAGCCCCCCACCTATTTCCATTTAAAAACATGAAAATGCAACATAAACTACACATTTTAAACAATAGGTGGGGGGGCTTCGCCACCCACACCCCCCAATGTGGGGGGCTGTGCCCCCCACCCCCCCTAACTATATATATCAACTCCAGGGTCGCACGACATTGGGGAGGGGGCAAATCCCAGGTCTTTGCCTTGAACACTGGTTGTCGACCAAATGAGCTGTCGACCAAATGAGTTTAGGTCAAATGAGTTGTCGATCAAATGAAGGTGACCCATAGATATATATATATACAAAATCAACACAGACTGTACTCTGCTGCAGAGTGCAGACTAAATCTACTGCCAATTTTAGTTTCGTGAGTCAGCTCGGGAGTTTTGCCTTGAAATAGCACCACCTCCTTAGATGAAACCAGATTTGGTGATGTAACGAACAGTAACTCCTGAATTACATCAATCTTTGTAGACTGCCATTTAATATGCAAGGTATGTCAAGCCAAAAGTCTGTGAACAGAGAGAAGCATTCAAAGATTAGAAAACCCTTATTTAAAAAAAATAATGTTACATATTAAAGACCCGCAAATCCTATATACAAATGAAAAAAAACAAACTCCAGCTCATTAAGCCTTACTTCCTGAAACGAAAGGGCTGTAAGCAATGAAATGATAAAGGATTCCTGTGAAAGCAAAAGTGATCAAATTTGCTGCCCAATAGAAGACGACCATTTTGAATAAAAAGGACAATGCAACAAAGTTTATTAGTCCTATACTACTGAAACCTAGCAACCAGGAAGTAAAAATCTGATCAGGATAGTAGACATTTGTTTCAGACTCATTCAACTAAACCTTTTGATTCTGAGGAGTGAAGATATCAAGATTCTTTGTATTTGTGAATTTTATGAGACTGTGCAGCCTACAGTGTTATAAGACTGATGTGACAATTTCAAATTAAATGCACTAAACATTTTTTTCATCACATACAAACTATTACAAAGTAAATCAGCCAAAATACTACACAATATTCAATATCTTACAGAAACAGAACTGAATATGCATAATATACATAATAAAATGTAACCTATCACATTGGCCCAGATTCCAAAATATTTACTCTCACTGTAAATAACTTACTCCGGTGTAAGCCTGCCCTGATTCTGAAAGATTTATTATTTGATTGCAAGGCCTATCATACACATACATGAAGGCCAGACTCCAAAAGACTTGCTCTCAGTACAAGTGACTGCACTCCAGGGTTGTTAATCTGTGATGTTCTGCAGTGAAGAAATTAACCACAAATTTTCCCTTATTATTCATATTTGCATTCAAATTTTCATAACTGAGAGACGTACATGTTATTGAGAGGCATTGTGTGAACAGCCCTAGTGGGAGTAAGAAAAGTACATAGTCAGTGTGCAATTACACTATACTATACTGGAGATACTGGTAGTAATTTGCTAGTGATTATGAAAATATAAAATATTTCCATATGTACTTAATATTTCTAACTATTGCGCGGCATCAGATGAAACCTTAGATTACACTGAAGAAAACTGTGATTGATATTTGCACTCTAAGATGCATATCTTTAGAGTTATTCAAGGTTATTTACAATGTTAATTATACAAATAAAAATATTCATATTTACGTATGTATCTCAGTAAGCATGCACATCAAAAGTTAATTTTGTACACAATAGCAAAAAGTATGCCAGGCTAACCAAAGTAAGTTGACAGAATATGTCTACATTGCACAGTTTCTAAGATATGACTTGTTTGTCAAACATTAGAGAGAAATATCATTTTGTGTTTATATGTATATAGCACTGATGAAAAACTTACTGTACAGTCTTAGCAACGCAAATAAGACCATTTATTGATAACATCACATTTGTTTGTACCATTTTAATAGCTTTTATTGTTCACAAAATATTTACATTTCTTTGTATTATGTTTTTTAAGATGACTTCCTAGAAAATGGTTTGGAATGTGAGCATGTGTGTGGGGCTGCTAGAGGTGTGGCATTCCACATCACATAAGTTTTAATTAACTCATTAACACAAGTGCCATAGCGCTTTGTGCAGGCAGGGTAGAAACTGTAGCAACCGTTTGTTACATTTATAATATGTAGTCTGCTACGATTTAAAAGAAGAAATTATTTTTTTTAATAAAATGTGAAGGAGTGTTGATGGCAAGGCAGAGAAACAGGACCTGAATGGCTGGGGCAGGAGGGAGAGGGATGTGCAGGTAGAAGGAATAGCCTTTTTTGCTCTTCAATGGAAGAGCTGAGGGGTGGATCTAATTGTAATAAGCCCATCTCTACAATGTAGTGATGGGCCTATTACAGTGAAAGTGAAGTGCTTTCTTTTGTTTACATTAACTCTTCAGTGGAAGAGCAGCTGGGTGGTGTGGATCTAGCTGCAATGATTGTTTATTATATTGAAGTGCTTTTTTTTTTGTTTGTTTTTGATTTTTTCCTGCTCTTCAATGGAAGAGCTTGGGGGTGTAATAACTGAAGATCTGAGGGGGGAGGGCACTGGTTCGTGGTACCAGCTGAGGGTGCCGCTTGAGCTAGCTATGCTTCTGCTTTATGGTATAATCCTTAGTCTAGAACCCCAAGACCTGCAAATTCTTGTTCTATATTTTGCTTGGACCCACAAGAAGTCAACTATTTGCTTACTAAGTTTAAGTCTTCTGCAAGGGGAATCAAGACAACCTGAGCAATTTAAAATATATGATAGGATAAACGTCTGAACTGCAAGCACTCATTGCAGAAAAAAAAAATAAAACCCTCTCAGGTGCTACAGTAGCAACTATAGATTTGTCTTAAATCTGAAAAAGTTAATTTGAACATAGATGTTCTAGTTTCAGCAAATATTCACCCTATATTTTAATGTATGAACGGAAAGAAAAAAAATTACCACAATAGCAACAGGTTTATTTGGATTTACCTTAAAGCCTGACAATTTTTCAAAGGTTTCCATTTGGTCCAGTTACCAAATCTGTTACCCAAGTTTATCCAAATATAAACAAATTATCTGCATACAGAGACAAGACACATCTCTTACTCCTACAGTTATACTCAAATATGCCTTCTGACCCAAGGTTAGCTGGTAACAGCTTCAAATATAGCACGAAATGTATTGGGGACAAGGGGAAGGTCATGGCAAACCCTTCTAATTATACAGAAGATTTCTGACTATTTTCACTCTTGCCTGCGAAATCTACATATATTTATTTTAATGTGGCAAAAAAAGCTTTTGGGTAATCCAAACTTCCTCTAAGTGTCCAATTAATATTTCCATTCCACTGTGTCAAATGCCTTCTTAGCATTAAAGCTGAGATTTAGCAGAGGCCATTTTGTTTTACCTGAATCTTCTATCAAAAGTAACATTTTATTTATATTACCAAATGTTTGCCTCCCCCATATAAATCTACTTTGTTCATCATGGAGAAGTCTCAGGAGAAACTGAGCTATGCTACCAATGACAGCAAGCAGAGAAGTAAATATTGTGGGAAGAAATATCCAGGGAATTGTTATGGCTAGGCTTGTATAGCCTAGTACCAATCTATGAACCTAAGCATAATTAACTTGTAACCAGAATTCAATATCAACACAGGACAATATGAAGAGGACTGTAAAGAGCCCTTACTTGGCTTCAGCATTATAGAAACAAGTACTGCTTTCCATCATAGAGGGAGCCTTCGCTGTAAAACAGTATCATTGGCTAACATCAGAAAATCTTCCAGACTACAAACAAAATTGAATCCTATACAAAATCCCATAAGAGATTTAATAAATACAGCTATGTTTAAAGGTACACCTAAAAGAGGAGATGTAACATTATTTATCTTGTTATTTGTTATTTCGATCATAAGATTCTTGAGTTTTAAAAATGCCAAATGACATCTTTAAAAGGAATTTCTTTAAACATTAATGGATTGAATAATCCGTGTAAAAGGGCAAGCCTAATAAGATACATTAATCTACACCCATCTCTTGAAAAAAGATATTGATAAACTAGCCACTAATAAGTATACAGTATTGGTTAGTTCAGAGCACACTCAGAAAAAGAGGAGTGGCTATTTTATGGAATAAAAGTATGCCCGTTCCTAAAACCATTAAGTCCTATCAGGATGACAAAGGAATGTTTTGTACGGTTACAATACAAATTAATGGGAAGACTTACACTTTAATTAATGTATATTGGATACCTGGAATTGGTATTAATACAGTGAAACATCATATTGATAAGATCATATCATTCTCTGTAGGGGATATTATTTTAGCTGGTGATTTTAATTGTATACTACATGAAAGTGATACTACCACTATAAAGAAAAGAAGAATTACATCTAATGCAAAACATTTAAATGATTTTGCTAATTCTTATCATTTGAATGATATTAATAATCAGATAGAGTCAAAATCATTACCATACACCTTTTTTTTCTAACAGATACAAAACTTATTCAAAAATAGATAGGGTCTTTATTTCTAACCAGATGGTAACAGATTTAATTAATTCCAAAATCATTTCATGTCCTATATCTGATCATAACTCAATTGTTTTCAATTCATGATAAAAATACTCATAATGTTCAGATCAAAAGGATACCAGCATACTTAACTCAGCTAAAGACTATAAAGAATATATACTTTCAGAAGTACAACATTTTCTAGACATAAATAATACTCCTGAAGTCTCCATTGTCTATGTTTGGGATGCCTTAAAATCATATCTATATGGACAAAGTATCAGATGGTATAATAACAAAAGGAAATCTTGGGATAAGGAATTCTTAGATATTCAAAGTAAACTAGACTCTTATAAACATAATAATAAAGAAAATATTATGGACAAGAAAGTTATTGAAGAAATAAACAAACTAAATGAGAAATACAAAGAAATTTTAACTCATAAAGTTAAAATAACTTTAGAGAAATACAAGTTTTTGTCTTATTCAATAAGCCCCAAATACTTACATAGACTTAAAAATAAATCAAAAAGATTGAATAAACAAAACCATATCAAAGAAATCTTTTCTCTAAGGAAAAGAAGAATGTTTCTAGTATACCAGAAATACTGGATGAATTTAGAAATCACTTTCACAAGATTAACCATAACAACATTAACATGGAACCTAAAGATAAAATAAAGGAGTTTATAACCACAAACATGAATAAAAAGCCTAATAAACAACAGATTAAACTATTGGACAAGAGTATTTCATATACAGAAGTTATTACACAAATAAATAAGCTTAAATCAAACAAAGCACCGGGTAATGATGGTATTATACCAGAGATATATAAAATCCTTTCTAAAACTACATATTCATTAATACATAAGGTTTTATTCTGGCCCAAACTGAAATAATAACCACCCATCTTGGCAATATACATTTATTTCACCAATTTTAAAACCTAATAAAGATCCAACTAGGTGTTCTTCATATCGACCCATCTCATTACTTAATGTTGATTATAAAATGTTTATGAGTATTTTTGCTGATAGATTGAAGACAGTTATGCCCGCCATTATAGACATAGATCAGGCGGGCTTCATTGTAAATAGAAATACTTTTGATAATATAAGAAGAACTTTAACATTAATTGATTTTGCAAATAGGAAAAGAAAGATTTAACACTTATTAGTCTTGATATAGGTTCAGCATTTGATTCAGTAAGTTGGGACTATCTGTTTACCTTACTGAAATGCACAAATTTCTCTGATGCATTTGTAAATTTAATTGAGCATTTATACAAAGGAACGCTGGCTTATATTAAGGTAGGAACATATGTTTCACAAAAATACCCATTCTTAAAGGTACAAAGCAAGGATGTCCACTTTCTCCACTATTATTCACTTTAGTAATGGAGCCTTGGGCTAATTTGATTAGAAACAGTACTGACATAGAGGGTTTTGAAATAGAAGAAAATACAACATCAAAAATTCAACTTTTTGCAGATGATGTTCTAATTACATCAGCAGGATCTAATTCTTCTATGCAGTCTTTATTTGATAAAATGATGAATTTTAAAAGTATTTCTGGTTTAATATTCAATGAAGAAAAAACTAAAATACTACCTATATATACACGAAAAAATACTCTCATTAGTGATTTTACTAAATATGTACCCAACTCAGGTCAGATAACTTATTTAGGTATAATACTATCTAAAGATATTAAATCTATTATATATAATAACTATAATACCTGTTTTCTTAATATACAACATCTTTTTAATACCTGGAATAATATGTTTTTTACTATGGAGGAGAGACTTACAATTATTAAAATGATAATATTCCACCACTACTCCCCCTTCCCGTCTGGACTGCAGTCAAAGTATAGAGCCAGGCATATGCAATATATTTAACCAAGTGGTTTACTTTTACTTTATCATTTAAACCATTCTGCATTTTTATACACAGTTTTTATTCAAAAGTAAAAAAAAAAAAAAAATAAGCAACTTATTATATTGCTGCTTATTTAAGTAGGTTTTGACTCTGTCAGGAAAAAAAACTCAAACTGATCAAATAATTTCAGTTTTTATAAAATCCTAATTTAATAATTATTTACCTACAAAAACTGAGGCGTAGACTCAACAAATGTTCTTATTAAGAAAACTATATAAGAAATTGATTCAAAGTAAATGTTGTTGTTTATCTTTCGGCTTTTTCCCGGTAAGGGGTCGCCACAGCGGAACTCCAGTCTGCTGATGATTGGCAGTAGATTTTTTACGAAATGCAGAGGTGCCAGCTCGATGCCCAACCTTCAACGAAGGCATGCCCATTTACACATGCATGTCTTTCAAATGCTACCCAACTGCGGGGAGGACATGCAGACTCCACACAGAAGGCACTCCCAAGCCAAGCCGAGAATCGAACGGGAGAACCTCTTGCTGTGAGGTAACAACACTACCGCCGTACCACCGCGGCATGACTCAAAGTAAATAATTAATAAATATTGAAATTCATAAAAAGTGAAAGAAGCAACAGACCACGGCTGAAGAGAATGCAAAATAGTTTAATCCACAACGAACATAGAATGGTGAGCGCTTTCGTGGACCAAGCCACTTCATCAGACATTGAAACAAAGTATAAAATTCCTTTATATATCATCCTACACTCATTAATTGGGACCCCACCTTAATTTAAAGACACAGGTCATTCCATGTGCAAATGAAAGACAGCATATAAAAACAGTATAAAAAACAGCATATAGGAAACAACACATTTAAAAATATGAACCAACATTTTTTAAAAAACTAAAACACACCAAAGGTATATTAATATTTCACTTTAACAAGTCTCTTCCTAGAAGAATGGGCTTGATGTTCATTTTGTCATTAAGCCCCCTGCCCATACTGGCCCTGAGTCTCACAATCCATTCAGGTTCTTTCGTCTCAACTTTCAATTTCACATCACCCCCCCCCCCCGAGGTTGTCCACAACTCTGTCAATGGCCATGAAGGTGAACCTATGTGTATCACCAAGGTTCCTACATGTCTAGCTAAGGCATTCGTCTCTGCCTTCCTCCCTATATCATAGGAGTGCTCCCGCATGTGATCTCTCAACCTCCTGGTCATCATCCCTACATAGAATGATGCACAGACCACACAATAGGCCAAGTACACAATGTTTGTACTATTACAGTCTGCAGAGAGTTTAAACTTAAACACTCTATCCATATCAGGATGCTTGAATTCTCCACTACAATCTATATACATAAAGAAATTGCAGGCTTTACAGGGAATGGTACCACCTTTACCCCCACTAACAGGATCCTTTGCCAGGCCATGTTGTGACCTAGGTCCACACAGGATCCATTTCAAGTTCTTTTTATTTTTATATACAAACTTAGGAGCATCACCCACTAAACCTTTAATAGCATCATCAGCACACAGGATGTTCCAATTCCTGTGAAAAATGTTTTGTAGAAGCTTGGTATTGCTGGAGTAAGTTACTGACATTCTCATTTATCCATCCAGAGTCCCTGCCCTCCGCACTGGCCACTCACCATCAGAGATGTATGGTCTACCCTCTGTGCTCCTACATTCCATTACACCCCTCAGGGTATCCTGAAGTTCAGTGGGAGCATAACCCCTCTGTGAGAACCACATTCTCAGATCACCCAACTCACTTTCAAATCTATCCTGATCGGCTGTCAAACTAGAAGTCCTCAGTCCCTGCCCCCTCACAATGTTCTTAAAAATGTGTTGGGGATTCATGCTGTTTCTGTGTAAATAACTATTTCTATAGCAATCCTTTCTGTGTATTTCTGTTTTAAATTGTCTATCATCCTTCTATATAACCTTCACATCCAGGAAGTCAACTGTACTAAAAGAGCTCTTCAAGGTGAACCTCATGAAACTGGTACATGTATTCAAATGTGAAAAAAGGGGACAAAAATAGACTCATCCCTCTCCCACAAGATAAAGAGGTCATCTACAAACCTCCTACAGAATTTCAAGCGTTTGCCATATTCTCCCAACAAAAATTCCTTCTCCCAGCGGGCCATAACAATACTGGCGTAGCCATTGGCACAGGAAGTGCCCATGGCCACGCCATCCAACTGCTTATACAGTGTGCCTTCAAACAAAAATAAGTTATTTTCCAAAATGAGCTCCATTAGAAGAGAAAAAATCAACTCATCGCCCATTGTACAGCCCATCTTCCAGCAGGTAATCCTTATAATATTCAACCCCCACCTGGTTGGGAATAACAGTAAACAATGACTGCAGATCCATGGTAATGGGCAGCAGCCTATCATCACTCACATATGTATTAATGAATGAATATAGATCTCTCAAGAAATTTTCTGTATCTAACAAAATAATAGAATTTCTCCTCAGGACAGGTTTCAGGTGTCGCTCTACATAGATAGATAGTGTTTCCATAGACCAGCCCCTCCCTGACACAATGGGTCTCATTGGTGGTTCCAGGAGGTTTTTGTGAATTTTAGGAAGACTCTGTATTATAGGTACCACAGGAAGTTCAACAATAAAATAATTAAATAAATCAATGCTAATACCATTGCACTGGAGACATTCAAATACAGCATTATATATATAGAGTCATTGCACCTCTGTGCCTGTTAAATCCAAATATTGTTTTTCAGAATCCAAACTGATGCTGTATATATATGGGTTACCTTAATTTGATCGACAACTCACTTGATCGACAGCTCATTTGGTCGACAACCAGTATTCAAGGCAAAGACCTGGGATTTGCCCCCCCTCCCCAATGTCGTGCGACCCTGGAGTTGATATATACAGTTAGGGGGGGGTGGGGGGCAGAGCCCCCATTAGGTGTGGGGGGCAAAGCCCCCCACCTATTTCCATTTAAAAACATGAAAATATAATAAAAACTACACATTTTAAACAATAGGTGGGGGGGCTTTGCCACCATTACTAATGAGGGCTGTGCCCCCACACCCCCTAACTATATATATCAACTCCAGGGTCACACGACATTGGGGAGGGGGTCAAATCCCAGGTCTTTGCCTTGAACACTGGTTGTCGACCAAATGAGCTGTCGATCAAATGAGTTTAGGTCAAATGAGTTGTCGATCAAATGAAGGTGACCCATAGATATATATATATATATATATATATATATATATATACATATATACATGTGTATATATATATATATATATATATATATATATATATATATATAAAATCAACACAGACTGTACTCTGCTGCAGAGTGCAGACTAAATCTACTGCCAATTTTAGTTTCGTGAGTCAGCTCGGGAGTTTTGCCTTGAAATAGCACCACCTCCTTAGATGAAACCAGATTTGGTGATGTAATGAACAGTAACTCCTGAATTACATCAACCTTTGTAGACACTGCCATTTAATATGCAAGGTATGTCAAGCCAAAAGTCTATGAACAGAGAGAAGCATTCATAGGTTAGAAAACCCTTATTTAAAAAAAATAATGTTACATATTAAAGACCCGCAAATCCTATATACAAATGAAAAAAAAAACCTCCAGCTCATTAAGCCTTACTTCCTGAAACCAAAGGGCTGTAAGCAATGAAATGATAAAGGATTCCTGTGAAAGCAAAAGTGATCAAATTTGCTGCCGAATAGGGGGCGTGGCCAAGGATGAACACAGGATAGCAGCAGATTTCTTCAGCTCCACCAATTTCATTACATTGACAGGAATTAATTACTTAAAAATTAATTCTTGAAGTAATTTTCTTTCTAAATATGTTTGTGTTATATAGTTCTTGAACTATATCTAAAAAAGAAAGGAAATCTTAATAATATTCCTGTCAGAAATTACTTTGGAAATTTTCCTGTCAGTTTATCAGTCTGAAATGAGTTCCAGTAAGACAAATTCTCAAGACTCCAGCATCAAGAAAGAACTTCAGTCTCTGATAATTATAGTCCAGCAACTTACTGCTAAGATGGATAAAATGGATACTAAAATAGACACTTTCATAGAAAAAACTACAAAACAAATAGACTTGTTACATATGGACCTGCAAAAACAGAAGAGCCAGATGACAGGCATAGAAGAAGCTGTGAATGACATGGAAAATAGAATACAAGAAGAGGAAATCAACATTGAGTTTCTGCTGAAACAAAATACACATTTACAAACAAAGCTGGATGACCTGGAAAATAGATCTAGGCGCAATAACATTAGGATTTTTGGACTGCCAGAAAATATTGCAAGTAACAATATTACTTCTTTTTTAACAACATGGCTCCCTAAAACCTTAGATTTACCAGAAGCATTCTCTTTTGGTATCGAAAGAGCACATAGATCTATAGCTAATACTAACTCTAACAAAAACTATCCTAGATCAGTTATAGTTAGATTTCTATCATCTTTTGATAAAGAGATGGTTCTTAAATCTGCTTGGGCTAAAGCTCCTGTTAAGATTAATGAAACAACTGTGCTTTGACAATGACTATTCTTCCATGGTATTAGCTAAAAGAAAAGTTTTTCTGCCACTAATAAGGAGCTTAAAAAGCACAGTTTAAAACATACCTTCTGTTTCCTGCCAAGCTTAAAATCTTCCTTCCTGATGGTCCTAAAATTTTGATGACTTAGACTCTGCTTTACTGTTTATCAAAAAAATAAGATTTTGGAAAAATAGAAGAAATGGAATGGGCTAGTTCTTCGTTAAAGAGACTGGCAACTGAAACTTCGTGGAAGACTTCAGAGAAGAAGAAGAGACTAAAAAACAAATGATTTGTACTATGTTTTTTTTTCTCTCTCATCATTTTATTTTATTATTAATCTTTTTAAATATAGTTCCTGCATTTCCAAGAAGCAACAAATATTCTGAAAAAGATTTAATCAAAGTTATTCTCTGTGTGCAAAGAAATGTTTTGTTTCATAACTAGTCAAAATATCTGGAGATTTAATGGCAAGCTGTGATTTAACTTGTTTCTCTTTCTGAAGAGGAAAAATAAGGTCAGTAATTTGATACATTTTTTTCCTTTAAAAGTTTATATGTTCTTCAAATGCTATTCCTAATTATACTTTCTTGATTACACTGCTTATGCTTGTTTGTAAATAATCTGTCATGCTTTAACCAATAATAATTAGAACTAAATAATAGTAAATAATATGTTTTATTTTTAACTCTATTAATATAAACAGTAAGTAACATTCTATTGTATATACTTCTTATAGCTTTCTCTTACATTTTTTTATTTCTGCCTTACACCCTTTTACTTTCTACTCTCTTTTCTTTTCTTTATTAATATATAGAAATGCTTTTGATCATACAGACACAGTAAATAATAAGATTTGCATAGGAGTTGAGTTGGGACAAAAATGTTGAGTTTTGTTACTTATTAATAATTTTGGGCTTGATTTCACTTACATAGAGTCTGTAATAACCTGTAGAATGCATTGTGAAGGTTTTGTCATGTTTAGATGCATTTACACTGCTAAATGAATGTTTGTCACTAGTTTTTAATAAGTTTCCGCCAAAATGTTAAGAGAGACAATCTGGGATGTGGGCTGTCTCATGCACAGTGTCCATGAGCTACTTCAAAAGCTTCAACTCTCAGAATTCTCACAGAGAAGCTGAAAGCAGCTAGTCTCACCTTTGACCTAGATATCACACTGACACATCACAGATACAGGAATGACACTACCTAATTATACTTTCTTGATTACACTGCTTATGCTTGTTTGTAAATAATCTGTCATGCTTTAACTAATAATAATTAGAACTAAATAATAGTAAATAATATGTTTTATTTTTAACTCTATTAATATAAACAGTAAGTAATATTCTATTGTATATACTTCTTATAGCTTTCTCTTACATTTTTTTATTTCTGCCTTACACCCTTTTACTTTCTACTCTTTTTTTCTTTTCTTTATTAATATATAGAAATACTTTTGATCATATAGACACAGTAAATAATAAGATTTGCATAGGAGTTGAGTTGGGACAAAAATGTTGAGTTTTGTTACTTATTAATAATTTTGGGCTTGATTTCACTTACATAGAGTCTGTAATAACCTGTAGAATGCATTGTGAAGGTTTTGTCATGTTTAGATGCATTTACACTGCTAAATGAATGTCACTAGTTTTTAATAAGTTTCCCGCCAAAATGTTAAGAGAGACAATCTGGGATGTGGGCTGTCTCATGCACAGTGTCCATGAGCTACTTCAAAAGCTTCAACTCTCAGAATTCTCACAGAGAAGCTGAAAGCAGCTGGTCTCACCTTTGACCTAGATATCACACTGACACATCACAGATACAGGAATAGCAGATTAATAATATGTGTTAAAACCTATGTCCCAAACATATACATTACTATAACTCATTTAATTCATCTGATTGACAAGCATAAATAATTTTATAACTCTATACTGGAAGAAATTGTCATGTGATATATTTTAAAGCAGTAGTATAGCATGTTTGTAAAATCTGGTTACTAAAATGTGTTTGCTGTGCATTATTTTGTATAAAGCAGACAGATTTATTGAAGGGACAGCAATGTAAGATGGTGCTCAGTAAAGATACAACTCAGTGAGATCAGATATATATATATATGTATGTGTGTGTGTGTGTGTGTGTGTGTGTATGTGTGTGTTTGTGTGTATGTGTGTGTGTGTGTGTGTGTGTGTGTATGTGTGTGTATGTGTGTGTGTATGTGCGTGTGTGTGTGTGTGTGTGTGTGTATGTGTGTGTGTATATGTATATATAATTATATATATATATATATATATATATATATGTGTGTATATGTGTGTGTATGTATATATATATATATATATATATGTGTGTGTGTGTGTGTGTGTGTATGTGTGTGTATGTAGATATGTATATAAATGTTTCTGAGAATCTGCTTAACTATGAAGTATGATTTATAACAATTTCTATGAATACAATATTTTATTCTATTGGCAATAATGAGTTTGAGTAAATGCTCATATACAAGCAATTCAAGGTTTTTTTTGGAAGCTGTTAACTGTATTTTCATGACAGAAAATAGATGCATCCTAATATATGTAATGTCTGAATCATATTAGCCAAAGTTTTTGATTTAAATGAATGTTAGAACTTATTTTTCTCTCCTCTTGATTTCTAACATCAAGATTATTTGAATGCTATTTGCATACAAGTGTTTTATATTACATGGATGTATATAGTAGTATGAACAGTTTAAAAAAAAAAAAAAAAAAAAAAAAAAAAAAATGGTTTATTTTAGTTTATATGATGCTGTTTTACCAAATGTGTAGTCTTGTCTTGCTAGATAATTGAATTGAAAACTGTTAACTTCAGTTAAATATAACTAGTATTAAATTGATAAGGTGGTAGCTGACGACTGCTGCTTAGGGTAGGGGTTAACTTGAGTGGTAAATACTACTCTAAGTTGGAGTTTACAACTCCAGGCTGGATGCAAGGTTTAATCCTTACATTATTTTCACTTGTTCATTGTTATTTGTATATAGTTTTGACATCCACAATATATTTTGTACATTCATTGTCACTAAAAACAAAATTGAATCCTATACGAAATCCCATAAGAGATTCAATAAATACAGCTATATTTAAAGGTACACCTAAAGGAGGAGATGTAACATTACTTATCTTGTTATTTGTTATTTTGATCATAAGATTCTTAAGTTTTAAAAATGCCAAATGACATCTTTAAAAGGAATTTCTTTAAACATTAATGGATTGAATAATCCATGTAAAAGGGCAAGCCTAATAAGATACATTAATTTACATAAGGCCAACTTAGTCTTCCTACAAGAAACCCATCTCTTGAAAAAAGATATTAATAAACTAGCCACAAACAAATATACAGTATTGGTTAGTTCAGAGCACACTCAGAAAAAAAGAGGAGTGGCTATTTTATGGAATAAAAGTATGCCCATTCCTAAAACCATTAAGTCTTATCAGGATGACAAAGGAATGTTTTGTATGGTTACAATACAAATTAATGGGAAGACTTACACTTTAATTAATGTATATTGGATACCTGGAATTGGTATTAATACAGTGAATCATCATCTTGATAAGATCATATCATTCTCTATAGGAGATATTATTTTAGCTGGTGACTTTAATTGTATACTACATGAAAGTGATACTACCACTATAGGAAGAGAAGAATTGCATCTAATGCAAAACATTTAAAGGATTTTGCTAATTCTTATCATTTGAATGATATTAATAATCAGATAGATTCAAAATCATTACCATACACCTTTTTCTAACAGATACAAAACTTATTCAAAAATAGATAGGGTCTTTATTTCTAACCAGATGGTAACAGATTTAATTAATTCCAAAATCATTTCATGTCCTATATCTGATCATAATTCAATTGTTTTTGAATTCATGATAAAAAATACTCATAATGTTCAGATCAAAAGGATACCAGCATACTTAACTCAACTAAAAGACTATAAAGAATATATACTTTCAGAAGTAAAACATTTTTTAGACATAAATAACACTCCTGAAGTCTCAATTTTTTATGTTTGGGATGCCTTAAAATCATATCTATATGGACAAAGTATCAGATGGTATAATAATAAAAGGAAATCTTGGGATAAGGAATTGTTAAATATTCAAAGTAAATTAGACTCTTATAAAACATAATAATAAAGAAAATATTATGGACAAGAAAGTTATTGAAGAAATAAACAAACTAAATGAGAAATACAAAGAAATTTTAACTCATAAAGTTAAAATAACTTTAGAGAATACAAGTTTTGTCTTATTCAATAAGCCCCAAATACTTACATAGACTTAAAATAAAAACAATAGGTTGAATAAACAAAACCATATCAAATAAATCTTTTCTCTAAGGAAAAAGAAGAATGTTTCTAGTATACCAGAAATACTAGATGAATTTAGAAATCACTTTCACAAAATTAACCATAATAATATTAACATGGAACCTAAAGATAAAATAAAGGAGTTTATAACCACAAATATGAATAAAAAGCTTAATAAACAACAGATTAAACTATTGGACAAGAGTATTTCATATACAGAAGTTATTACACAAATAAGCTTAAATCAAACAAAGCACCGGGTAATGATGGTATTATACCAGAGATATACAAGATCCTTTCTAAAAATACATATTCATTAATACATAAGGTTTTTATTTTGGCCCAAACTGAGTTAATAACCCCCCCATCTTGGCAATATACATTTATTTCACCAATTTTAAAACCTAATAAAGATCCAACTAGATGTTCTTCATATCGGCCCATCTCATTACTTAATGTTGATTATAAAATGTTTATGAATATCTTTGCTGATAGATTGAAGACAATCATTCCCGGCATTATAGATATAGATCAGACAGGCTTCATTGTAAATAGAAATACTTTTGATAATATAAGAAGAACTTTAACATTAATAGATTTTGCAAATAGGAAAAAGAAAGATTTAACACTTATTAGTCTTGATATAAGTTCAGCATTTGATTCAGTAAGTTGGGACTATCTGTTTACCTTAATGAAGTGCACAAACTTCTCGGATGCATTTGTAAATCTAATTGAACATTTATACAAAGGAACGTTGGCTTATATTAAGGTAGGAACATATGTTTCACAAAAATACCCATTCTTAAAGGTACAAAACAAGGATGTCCACTTTCTCCACTATTATTCACTTTAGTAATGGAGCCTTGGGCTAATTTGATCAGAAACAGTACTGACATAGAGGGTTTTGAAATAGATGAAAATACAACATCCAAAATTCAACTTTTGCAGATGATGTTCTAATTACATCAGCAGGATCTAATTCTTCTATACAGTCTCTATTTGATAACATGATGAATTTTAAAAGTATTTCTGGTTTAATATTCAATGAAGAAACAACTAAAATACTACCTATATATACACGAAAAATATTCTCATTAGTGATTTTACTAAATATGTACCCAATTCAGGTCAGATAACTTATTTAGGTATAATACTATCTAAAGATATTAAATCTATTATATATAATAATTATAATACCTGTTTTCTTAATATACAAAATCTTTTTAATACCTGGAATAATATGTTTTTACTATGGAGGAGAGACTTACAATTATTAAAACGATAATATTCCCCAAGATTTTATACTTAATACAATCAATAATACTTCCACCTACAAAAATAATTATCAAGAAACTGAACACAGTAATGTTAAATTTCTTATGGGCACCTAATAGACCTAGGATTGCATTAAAGAAACATACTAATAGCTGGTCTCAAGGGGTATTTCTTTTCCAGACTTTAATTTATATACTATCTCTTCTATTGTAAAAGTTATTACTTTATTAATAGATCAGTCATATGTCACAAAATGGAAAGATTATTGGGAGCTAATTAGTATACACTTCATGAAAATCTCCTTAACACATAAAAATATGATTGTAAATAACTCCATGTTATGGTTACTAAAGGAATTTTGTACTTCACCTATTACACCTAAACATATGGTTTGTTACCCATTAAATATTATTATTAGTTATCGTAACTTTATATTCATGCACCCTAAGTATAGGGAATGGAATTTTATTGTATTTCCTATAATGTATACTCAGGGTATGCTTTTGTCATCTACTTCTGAAGGAACTCATTTAGCTATAGATAATGATCTAAAGTACTGGTATCAGTTGATATCTGATAATAAAGTTAAAAATCTAGATTTCTTAAAACAAGAATTTGATCTAAGAGAAACTTGCTGGTTAGAGGTTCAGACCTTTAGACAACATCTCATTAATAAAATAGATGTAATGTCTATAACTGTTAAAGAATCTATTCCAACACTGATTGATTACTTGATATTAAATTTACAACATAAAGTTTCTGATAAAGGTAAACTTTCATACATACATAAAGTTATCAGACAAGAAACTTTTTACAGTGTAGATTCATACTGGAATTATTTCACTTCTATTAATGGGGACCCACCAAATCAACAAGATAAACAATATATATTGGAATCTGCTTATAGAACTACGTCTTCCATTGTCTGGAGTCTTTATACATGGAAATTTTTACATAGATCTTTTATACACCTTTGATGATGAATAAAATAAATAATAAAGATAATCTATGTAAGAGATGTAATGTAGAAATTAATGCTGACTGGGCTCATATGTTTTATGACTGTATAAAATTGAAAGAATACTGGAAGTCAATTAATGAATTTTGCAGGCTCTTTTACAGATAATTTCATTATTTCTAAATCTCTTATATTATTCAACACACCTGTACCTCAAAGTGTTAAAAGGTTAAGCTTCCCTTGTTATGGTCTATTCTAGCAGTGGCTAGGAAAATAATAACTAGAAATTGGATTTCAGATACACCTCCTTCGTTCAATGAATTTAAAAATGTTATGAATATAGTGTGCCATATGGAAATAAACACAATTAGGACTAGAACAAACAGAAAAACATCTTATTTTATTGTATGGGATAATTTACAAAATTTGTTAAAAAAATTTTAATTTCAATAGCATGGTATTTTAGTTTAATTAATTGATCTGATTGTAGTGGATGTCTTTGTAAATACTTTAGTTGTTTTGTTGAATATTATAATAATACCTATTTTTAATTACTTGTATAAAATTGTTATGATATTTCTCTTATATGTTAAAACAATAAACCTGTTTTGAAAAAAAAATTTGCTGCCTAATAGAAGATTACCATTTTGAATAAAAAGGACAATGAAACAAATTTTATTAGTCCTATACTACTGAAACCTAACAACCAGGAAGTAAAAATCTGATCAGGATAGTAGACATTTGTTTCAGACTCATTCAACTAAACCTTTTGATTCTGAGGAGTGAAGATATCAAGATTCTTTGTATTTGTGAATTTTATGAGACTGTGCAGCCTACAGTGTTAATAGACTGATGTGAAAATTTCAAATTAAATGCACTAAACATTTTTTTCATCACACACAAACTATTACAAAGTAAATCAGCCAAAATACTACACAATATTCAATATCTTACAGAAACAGAACTGAATATACATAATATGCATAATAAAATGTAACATATAACATTGGCCCAGATTCCAAAATATTTACTCTCACTGTAAATAACTTACTCCGGTGTAAGCCTGCCCTGATTCTGAAAGATTTATTATTTGATTGGAAGGCCTATCTATAAATACACATACATGAAGGCCAGACTCCAAAAGACTTGCTCTTAGTACAAGTGACTGCACTCCAGGGTTGTTAATCTGTGATGTTCTGCAGTGAAGAAATTAACCACAAATTTTCCCTTATTATTCATATTTGCATTCAAATTTTTATAACCGAGAGACCTACATGTTATTAAGAGGCATTGTGTGAAAAGCCCTAGTGGGAGTAAGAAAAGTACATAATCAGTGTGCAATTACACTATACTATACTGGAGATACTGCTAGTAAATTGCTAGTGATTATGAAAATTTTAAATATTTCCATATGTACTTAATATTTCTAACTATTGCGCGGCATCAGATGAAACCTTAGATTACACTGAAGAAAACTGTGATTGATATTTGCACTCTAAGATGCATATCTTTAGAGTTATTCAGGGTTATTTACAATGTTAATTATACAAATAAAAATATTCATATTTATGTATGTATCTCAGTAAGCATGCACATCAAAAGTTAATTTTGTACACAACAGCAAAAAGTATGTCAGGCTAACCAAAGTAAGTTGACAGAATATGTCTACATTGCACAGTTTCTAAGATATGACTTGTTTGTCAAACATTAGAGAGAAATATCATTTTGTGTTTATATGTATAAAATATATTATAGCACTGATGTAAAAACTTACTGTACAGTCTTATCAATGCAAATAAGACCATTTATTGATAACATCACGTTTGTTTGTACCATTTTAATAGCTTTTATTGTTCACAAAATATTTACATTTCTTTGTATTATGTTTTTTTAAGTTGACTTCCTAGAAAATGGTTTAGAATGTGAGCATGTGTGTGGGCTGCTAGAGGTGTGACATTCCACATCACATAAGCTTTAATTAACACATTAACACAAGTGCCATAGCGCTTTGTGCAGGCAGGGTGGAAACTGTAGCAACTGTTTGTTACATTTATAATATGTAGTCTGCTACGATTTAAAAGAAGAAATTATTTTTTTTAATAAAATGTGAAGGAGTGTTGATGGCAGGGCAGAGAAACAGGAGGGAGAGGGATGTGCAGGTAGAAGGAATAGCCTTTTTTGCTCTTCAATGGAAGAGCTGAGGGGTGGATCTAATTGTATTATACCATGACCCCCCATTAATATTCCAAAAGGTGCACGCTGATTGGCCAGTGTGCACGTTGTAAATCGACTTATACTAATGGAAAAAGGTCCGGTTGCCCGGACTTTTTCCATTAGTATAAGTCTCTTTTAAAACACTGTCTCACTATGTTAAAAGAGTTTAACATAGCGACACAGGTTTAAAAAAAGCAACGGAGATCTCTGTTGCTTTTTTTAAAGTTGTCTCGCTATGTTAACTCCTTTAACATAGCGACACAGTGTGTAAAAAGCAACGGAGATCTTGCTTTCTCCGTTGCTTTTTTTTTTAAACCTGTCGCGCTATGTTAAATGGGTTTAACATAGCGAGACAGCTTTAAAATAAGCAACGGAGATCTCCGTTGCTTTTTACTGTTTCGGTAAAAGCAGACTGTTACCATGCAAAGGATTCCGCTTGTAATAGGCAAAGAGATATCTAGTAAAAACCAAGGAATCCACCACGATGTACAAAAGTAAAACTTTTATTATACGAAACAGAATCAGAACGAGCGCTTTCACATACTCCAAGTATGCTTCATCAGGTTATAGTAAAATGTTAAATCACCTTAGCTTATATACTAGCTCAAGGACTAACAATTGATATAATTAACTTCATTATCTAATTAAGTAGTTAATCATCTACCTGATTTTAAAGAAACAAAGCGTTAAATCTAACTTTCATTATCTAGCACTGTCTCATGTACTAAAAAGTTAACAAATTAATCTCTAAAAACAAACTATATCCAGCAAAATGTCATGGCTGCATAGAGATATAAATATATTAACAAAATATATGATACATATATAGCATAAAATATGTTGTACCTAAACAATGAGTATCTATAAATAATTAATTCACATTTCTGAACCATCTAACTAAAATAAAAACAGAAAACAATATTTCCTTCTCACTACAAATCAATTACTAACATGTGTTATATATGTTAAGAAATGCATGTATATATATATAAAAATGATATGTTAAATATGAGTATTTGAATAATAAAATACTTAATCACAATTATAAATTGCTTCATTAAATATAATTCATAACTGTTTATATAATATATAATTATTGAACTTGAAATACATATACATATAAACAGTAAATCAAATACTATAATTATGAATTATCAAATAAATTATGACTAATAACTATTGAGTTCAATGATAAATTCATTAACTCTAATGTTATATCAACTAAAACCATGTCATATGATAGACCAATGTTAATGAGCATATTCTTTTTTTCTCCAAAATACATTACTATATACGTGCTTCCAATACAGGTTTAATACTGATCGCGGTATTCAGTCCAGGTTCTATATGTGCACGTAACCTGAAGATAGTACAGTTGTGTACACCTACCATAAATGTAGATGTTCGAGTGTCTTCACTGTTGCAGTCATAACTGTAGGGTGTTCCTGCCGGCAGGCAGCCCAAGGTCGGCCAGAATTCCAAAGTCTGGGTCCGGCGTCGGCTGTACCAGCAAGTACCCTGACGTCAGAATGCAGAGGTATAAAGCTGACAGTCGATGCCATCTTCTACAGCCTTTCTTGCCCCAGATGTCAGAAGCCCCCAAAAAAGAAACCAAAAGGTGTCCAAAAAGGAGCACAAATACACCACAAAAGAAGTAGAGGAGAAAACAAGCAAAACTAAGAGGGGACTGGTAGGAGGGAAACACCGACTGCAACAGTGAAGACACTCGGACATCTACATTTATGGTAGGTGTACACAACTGTACTATGTTCTTCGTGTTTCACTGTTGCAGTCATAACTGTAGGGTAGAATCCCAAAGCTGTGAATGAGGGAGGAGGTTATGCAGAAGAAGGGGCAGCTAGAAGACCCTGCAAAACAGCAGAGGCAAAGCCTGCCCTAGACTTAGAATACAAAGGGAGATTATAGTGCTTAGAAAAAGTATGCACTGAACTCCAAGTGGCAACTTCCAAAATGTCCTTGGTAGGAACCCCTCTGAGAAAAGCTGCTGAAGTGGCAGCTTCTCTAGGAGAATGACTTCTAACAGTACCTGGAATCTGTTTCCCATAGTGAGAGTAACAAAACCTTATTCCATGAGCAATCCATTTGGAAATAGTTTGTTTAGAAATAGCCTTACCTAGAGAACTGGAGGCATAAGAGATAAGCAATTGATCAGATTTTCTGAAATCTTTAGTTTTGTCCAGGTAAAATCGCAGTTGCCTGTGTACGTCCAATGAATGTGAGATCCTTTCCCCTTTATTTTGAGGATTTGGAAAGAAGGTAGGAAGGTGAATAGTCTGATTTAGAGCCACTTTTGAAATCACCTTAGGCATAAATGTAGGATTGGTCCTCAAGGAAACCCTGTCTTGGTGGAAGATAATATATGGTTCCACAGCCATGAGAGCTTGCAACTCTGAAACCCTTCTGGCAGAAGTCAATGCCAATAAGATAGCTGTCTTCCAGGATAAGAACTTGATATCCGAAGCCACAGCAGGCTGAAAAGGAGGCAAAGTAAGTTTCTCCAAGACATAATTAAGATCCCAAGCAGGAACAGGAGGAGTTCTGGGAGGTCTTAAATTCTTAGCTCCTCTCAAAAATTGTCTCACCAGCTGGTGAGAAAAGATGGGAGGATCAGTGTTGAAATGAGCCGAGATAGCAGAAGCATGAATTTTGATGGAGGAAAAGGAAAGGCCTTTAATCAAAAGGTCTGAGAGGTAAAGTAAAATGGAGGAAATATCAGGCAAAAGAGGATTAGAACCTCGATCCTGCATCCAAATACAAAATCTTTTCCATTTTGAAGCATAAGATTTTCTAGTGCTAGGCCGCCTAGCTTCTAAAAGAACATCCAAAACTTGTTTGGGAAGAGAAGAAGGAATCAAAGGCCCTTGTAGAGCCAAGCTGCCAGGCATAGAGTCTTGATTTGAGAGTGTAGCATCTGACCCTGATGCTGGGACAGAAGAGAAGGTATCAGAGGAAGAATCCAAGGAGGTTCCAAGAATAGGTGTTTTAAAGTTGGATACCAAAACTGCAGAGGCCAATTTGGAGCTATCAACATGATAATCTTGGGTTTGTCCTGTTTTATTTTCAGTAACACCCGAGGCAGAAGAGGAAGAGGAGGGAAGGCATATCCCGAAAGATTCCTCCAGCTGAATGACAGGGCATCCACTTTCCAAGCTGTTTTGTGGAAGGACCTGGTGCAAAAGAAAGGCAACTGATGATTGAGATGGGATGCAAACAGATTTATCTGAGGACAACCCCAAACTGCAGTTATCCTGATGAATAAGTTGGGGTCCAGCATCCATTCGTGAGGATCCAAAAGATTTCTGCTTAGGCTGTCTGCTAAGAGATTCTGATTTCCTGGAATGAATTGAGCTTGAAGATGTAGATTCAGATTTAGAGCGGAGTCCCATAAATTCATGGCTAGTCTGCAAAGGGGATAAGAGTGAGAGCCCCCTTGCTTGTTTATGTACCACATGACTGTTGTATTGTCTGTACGAATCAGAAGAGGCCCTGGTTTCAAAAGATTCTGGAAGGCTAGAAGAGCATTTTGGACTGCCAACATTTCCTTCAAGTTGATGTGCCAGAGAAGATGCTTCTTTGTCCAAGAGCCCTGCTGGCAAATGTCTAGAAAATGAGCTCCCCAAGCATAATCCGAAGCATCCCTGGTTATGATCTGAGAAGGTTGAGGCAGATGAAAGGGATTTCCTTCGTTCAAAGCACAAGCCCTGGACCACCAAAGGAGCTCCTTTTGGAGGCAGGGAATCAGTGGAATCATTGTGTCCAGACTGTGGTAATGCTGAGACCATACACTCTTTAGGTACCATTGAAGTTTTCTCATATGAAGCCTTGCATTTGGAATCAACAGGATGCAAGAAGCCATGTAGCCCAAAGTCTGCAGGAATTTCCTTAAAGTTGCCAAGGTTTTGAAAATTGAAGCCAGCTGTAATTGTTTTTCTGGAGTGAGGAAGGCCATCTGTAAACTTGTGTTTAGAAGAGCTTCTAAAAAGATCATCTGCTAAGAAGGAATCAAATGTGACTTTTTTGTGTTCACTGAGAATCCCAGTATTAGGAGAAGACGTTGTACAAAATGCAGATGTTGAAGTAAAAGGTCTTTGCTGTCTGCCTGAATAAGGCAGTCGTCCAGATAGGGGTAGATTTGAATCCCCTGGAGTCTGCAATAAGCTACTACTGGAGCCAGGCACTTGGTAAAAACTCTGGGTGCAGTAGATAAGCCAAAGGGCAGTACAGAGAATTGGAAGTGCCTCGAGCCTGCCTTGAATCTGAGGTATTTTCTGCATTCTTGCCTGATGGGAATGTGTAAGTAGGCCTCCTTTAAGTCCAATGTCACCATCCAAGCATCTTGGGAGAGCATTGGAAGAAGTTGTTGTAGAGTAAGCATCTTGAATTTTGGTATTTCCAGAAAGGTGTTTAATACTGAGAGGTCCAGAATAGGTCTCCATGAGCTTTGTTTTCTTGGGACCAGAAATAGTCTTGAGTAAAAACCTTTTCCCCTCTCTGAAAGTGGAACAGGTTCTATGGCTCTCATAACCAATAGAGCGTCCACTTGATTTAAGGCCTCTGACCATTGATGTTTTGGCAGATCGGGCCATCCGATAGACCTTGGCAGAGAATGAAAGTGGAATTTGTAACCTCTTAAAATCACATCTAACACCCATTTGTCTTGGGTTATATGAGTCCAATTTTGGTAGAAAAGAGACAGTTTTCCTCCGAGAGGGGCTTCCAGGCAAGGAGGTTCTGTAGCCCAACTGAGAGAGTCATTGAGCTTGCTTCCTTTGTGATTGAGATCTGTCTTCTCCCCTTCTAGGTGATGAGGCAGTCCATTGTCTGGACCTATAAGAGGCCTGAGCCCGACCTCTGGAGCATCTATACCTTCCCCTTTGAGGCCTGTCAGACGTGGGAAAGGACCAATTCTTGGAGGGTCAATTTCTAGTAAATCTAGGAGGCTGCACTTGTAAGAAATCTTTAACAGTAGAAAAAAGAAAAGCAGGAGATCTAACCACGATGTACAATCCAAAAAGATGCTGGTAATCCAAACAAGATGTAGAATGGAAAATGTTTATTGTAACAACAACAGATGAAAATAAATGAGCGCTTTCGCGTAGTGTATCCTACGCTTCATCAGATGACAATACACAAAATGCATACACTTAAATACAACCATGCACGGGAAAACCAATTAATTATCTAACAGTTAGTATGCTAAATAAAAACAGCTGGCTTTCATTACAAAGGCTTACTGCATTACTGAGTAACTTCATCTATATGATAAATAAATAATAAACTAAAAAATGGAAAAACCAACAGTGATTAACTAAAAATAAAATACAAACAGATTAGCATTGAATCATAAAATATAAACTATATATAAATGTTTAGCCCTAAATAAAACAACGACAAAACTAACTTGTATTACATATAAAAGTCGTAGCTTTAAAGAATGTATAGGTACACATTAACAAAGTTATAACATATATTATTTAATATAACTAACCTGAATGCATCAGTAAATAAATGTATAAATATAATGACTTAACTGGAAAAAGTTATGAATATTTACAAAATGAGTTTGTATAGATAGTTCATGCATCCAAGGGCAAATCATTATTCTAACATATATTTAATTAGAAAAAGATGTTAAAAACGTCTACGTTCAAGAATAGGTTTAATAGATAAATAATTATTTAGACCCGGAGGTAAATGAGCACTGAGCTTTAGAATCCATTTCAGCTCAACAGAAGACAGGTCATTATCAGAATCCCCACCCCTTGGGCTTAATCTTACCACTTGTAAAACTCTAAAACAAAAAGTATGAGAGGGATACTCTAATACATGTTTGGCTAATGCATTAGCCTCATTGCCTTTACGTATGTCGTAAAGGTGATTGTATATCCTATCTTGTAGTCTCCTTTTTGTCAAGCCTACGTAGAAGGCTTGGCAAGACATGCAGTTAGAAAGATAGATGAGATTCCTCGTATTGCAAGTGGCATGAAAATTGGGAGTAAACTCAAAATTAGTAATAGGATGCTTAAAGATTTGGGTTCTAGTAATATAACTACATCTGTTGCATTGGTTGCAGGCAAAGGTACCTAAGGTTAAAGTCATAGAGGTATTTGACGAATCCAAATGGACACGATCATTACATAAAGTCTGTTTGAGATTTTCACTGTTCACATACAAAAATCTGGGCTTGTCACCTACTATTTGTCTAGTATGAGAGTCCATAATAAGGACATTCCAGTTACGCGAAATTACTTCTTGTATATTCTTAATGTCACTAGTATATTTAGTGGTGTATCTCAATATAGTATCTGAACTATATGCACTGTACATACCTTTGTAACTAGTCAAAGTCATACTTCCATTAATTAATGTATCACACCCAATATCAGGGGACCCTAAGTCCCCTAGAACACTATATCTAATACCTCTTACCATATTGGATGGATAGCCCCTGTCTATAAAGAGGGATTCCATAAAATCAGCCTCTGATAAAAGAGAATGACGCTCTTTACATAATCTCTGGATTCTTATAAATTGGCTTTTAACAATCCCATAAAACGTGTGTCTAGGGTGCATGCTATCAAAGGTGAGAATGGTGTTATTCCATACTGGTTTCCTATAGAGAGACGAAACAATAGAGCCACAATCTGTTATTCTCAATGTTACATCTAAAAAATGGATCTCTGTGTGAGAGATATCTTTCGTAAATCTGAGGAAGGTAGTAGTCATTTCTAAGTAGGATAGAAACTGATCAAAAACTTTTTGAGAGCCCTCCCAAACAATAAGTATGTCGTCAACAAAACGTTTGTATAGCTTAACAAACTTGTACATTTCATGTTCAAAGAGATATGTTTTCTCCCACTGGTAGATTACCAGATTCGCGTAGGTGTTAGCGCAGGGGGTGCCCATGGCTACCCCCCACTGTTGCAAATAATACTTGTCTCTGAACATGAAAGCATTGTTATGTAAAACAAGTTCAAGTAGTTGACAAATCAAAATTTTTCTATCATTACTGAAAGATGTCTCACAAACTAACAGCTCTCTGATCGATTGTATACCTAAATCATTCGGTATAGATGTAAAAAGATTCTTTACATCTAATGTAATAAGCAAATATTCTTGTTCAGCAACATCTAATGTTAAGGTGTTTAAACCCTCCAATAAGTGATAGGTACCGTTCAAGATAGAGGAAAATTGGTCAACAACCGGCCTCAACAGATACTCAATGAAAGTAGAGATATTAGAGGTAGCCCACCTTTCACCAGAAACTATTGGTCTCATTGGTATAGGAAATACACCTTTATGTATCTTGGGTAACCCCTTAATAGTTGGTGTAACTGGATGTTGTATTAAAAAATATTCAAAAGTTTCAGAACTAATCTGTCAACACATTAGCATATCATATAAAGTTTCTTGTACATTGTGTATTATACTAGCAATCTCACTCTGATCAATCTCTTTATAGGTAGCATTGTCAGAAAGCATGCTTAACATATTAGTTACATAATCCGATGTATTCAGTAACACTATCCCCCCCCCTTGTCAGCAGGTTTAATTGTTACCTCATCATTGTGTTTAAGTTCATAGAGACACCTATATTCATGCTGTGTTAAATTATAATATCTTCCTTTTTTGTTATTACAAGAGAAAAGCGCATAAAAATCATTTTCACATAGCCTGAGGTGACATTGAACATGAGGGGGCATAGCTGGAGTAAAACAACTAGCACGTTTAAATGGAAACTGTTGCAAAGTGAGATCCTGTGTCACAGGTTGGTCTAAGAAGAACAACTTCAAAGAGACCTGACGACAAAAAAGTCTAAGGTCTATAAGGGTTTCACTGAGAACTGCAGGTTTGGCAGGAATAAAATGGAGTCCTCTATTTAGCAAATTAATACATGAAGTGTCCAACCTAAAACCAGAAAAATTAAACACCAAATTAGTCAATGCCTTGTCTTTCTGTTCTGGCCAAATTTCTCTCCTGAAAAATTTCTTTTCCATGGGCCTCTGCTGTTGGACCTTCCTCTGGTCTGTAATGTAGCTTTTCTTTGGTAAGGTAAAAAAGAAGCATTACCTGAGAAAACTGTTTTGGGTATCGCCCCAGTAGCAGAGGCAGCCTGATTGCCAAAAAAAGCTTGTTGGTTGGGCGGAGGTGTATTAGTAGCTGAACGCCCAACACTGCTACTAGCACCTGATGGCAATTCCAATAGAGATTCATTACTTTCAATGTGAGAAGGTAAAATAGAAATTGGTAAAGTTGGTAATGTAGAAACACCTGAAAATTCACTGACGAAAGATGTTGGTGGAGCTGTATTATTAGAAGACCCAGTCTCATGATTGTTGTCAGAATCATGAGTATTGTGGAATCTGGGCCAAACAAACACTTGGCCCCTAGTAAAATCGTTGTGATCTCTCATAAGTTTGCGTTGCTTAGTGAGTTTTAGTCTGTTGCTAAAGGCATTAACCTGTATACAAACATTACGTAGCTTGGTCAGGCAAAAATCTGAAGAGAAACGCTCAGTTAGATCTTTATATACACTGTCAACCTTGTTCCGCAAGTCGTTCTCCAAGGGCGAAAAATACTGCAGTAAAAGCTTGACATAATTGAAGCCTAACTCGATATTCAAATCCTGCCACTGTTTCAATAAAACCGGGTGGGCGTCCCCATAGGTAGGCATGCAGAACACCCGCATGCTTCTGGGGACCACTCGGAAATGCAAACAAGCCTCTAAATGCAACCTCTGCCAAGCATAACATTGCAATTGGTACAAATCGTCTTCAAACGATTTCAATAACAGATTAAATTCAATTAAATTCTCACCAGTGTTGTGAGGTGGTGTAACCCCATCATTCTTGGCAAAATCCAGAGACAATAAAGGGTTGGAGTCCTGTATCCCTCGGCTCCGGACAATGTGCTGGTAAAGTAGCAGTAGTTTCCATCGTGTGCGGCTGGTTGCAACAAAAGGTAATAGGAAAACAGATGCAACTGCACCGCTGAAATAAATATATATATAAATCTATATATATAAATTTTTAACAGTCTGCATAGATTTCGCTTTATCCTCCTTCTTAATAACCTCTTCAGCTTTAGAACCAAACAAAACATCATGCTGAATCGGAGCATCTAATAATTTAGCCTTAACTTGTTCAGGTAAATTCTGCTCACGAAGCCAAGCATGTCTCCTGATAACAGTACCAGAGGCTGCGGCCCTACAAGAAGCCTCCAAAGCATCAAAACCACAATGTAAACCATGTTTGCTAACTTGTTCAGTTGCATGTAATACATCCTGTAATTCCTTGTCCTCTGCACATGCAGAAAAAGTAGAACGTTTTTGTTTTAATACAGACAAAAGAAATTGCTGGTACTTAAACATATGGAATTGACAATTTAAAGCTCTAATTGAAAGAGTAGCAGAAGTATACACCTTTTTGCCCCATCTGTCCAAAGCACGAGAATCCTTTTCAGAAGGAATAGGATTTTTAGCAGAAGCGGCCTTAGCACCCTTGGGACCCTGAGAAATAGTTTCAGGATCTGCCGAGGGGTTCTTGAAGAAAAATTGATGGGAATCAGGAACTCTGTAAAATCTATCAGGCTTAGAAGGAGCAGGAGGGAAAGAATCTGGAGTCAGGTTAGCTTCAGAAAAAGCATCATCCACAACATCAAGAACAGGTGGAATAGCCAAAGGTCTGCGTTGTGGGAGAAGAAGAAAATCCCTAAGCCTTTTCTTGGAAGCAGAGTATTCCTGACCTTCCCAATGGAAATGCTCTCTCATTTCATGCAAGGTTTCCCCAAAGGAAAAATCCTCAAGGGGAGAAGCAGAGGGAATGGAGTCCTCTGCATCAGAATCCTCATAAGGAGGGAAGGAATAATCCTGTCCAGAGGAAGAGACTGAAGAAACAGAAGCCTGATCAGAGGAATCATAAGGAGAATCCTGTCTAGGCCTTTTTTCCAGGGGGGGTGAGAACCCCTAATCATAGTAAGCAAATCTTCAGCCATCCTTAATAATTGCTTCTGTGTTTTGGGAGCTGTATCCGAAGAAGCTTGAGTAGAAACCCTTGGCTTTACTGGAGTCTTTGACTTTGCCTTTGTCTTTGTAGTAATAGTGATATGAGAAGGCCTGAAAACCCCTTCAGAAGCCGGTACCTGCACAGCGGTTCCGGACCCATCTGAAGGAGCAAAGTCCGAAGGTCCTGCAGCAGTAAGAATACTGGGCCTAGATGGCTCCCCATGGGAGTCCGTGTCAGCCATCGGTTCCGAAGGGGCTGACGACAGGGGCTGCAAAAGCACCTCACTGACGACCGTCGAACCCGAAGCTGGCTCTGGCTGCACACTATCCTGTTTGGACCTCGGAGGCCTATCCTTGTCCTTGCGTCTTTTATGAATTCTGGATGCCGGTAAAGTATCTGAAGACATTTTGTAATTAAACCGTCTGTCAAAATAATTCAAGGCCCAATCGTTCCGACGTTTAATAGTACGAGAGTTAAACCTGGCGCAAAACCGACAACAAGAAACATTGTGGTCAGGGCCCAAGCAAGGAAGACAGTAAGAGTGGAAATCTTTATGAGGTATTTGTTTCCCACATGATATACAATTATTAACTTTTTCTGACATCGGAGGAGCAAGAAAAAAGTTTCCCCAATGGGGTACTTAGCTTGAGAAGAGAAGAAGACGACTTCGGACCGACGACAAGCAAAAAGAGTTGTTCAGGAATCCACCAACCGAAAACTTGCGAGCTGCTTTCCACCGCACGGCAAGAAAGACTGGAGAAGATGGCGTCGGCTGTCAGCTTTATACCTCTGCGTTCTGACGTCAGGGTACTTGCTCGTACAGCCGACGCCAGACCCAGACTTTGGAATTCTGGCCGACCTCGGGCTGCCTGCCGGCAGGAACACCCTACAGTTATGACTGCAACAGTGAAACACGAAGAACATCCATTCTAGTTCAATTTTCCCTAATGAATTCATCTTATCTCCCTCTCTCATAGTAGATTTAATTATCTGTAAGACCCTAAAGTTAAAACTATGGTCATGATGTAAACTAATATGTTTAGCTAGAGCATTAGTTAAGGTCATTTTTCTAATCTCGTAAACATGACTGTATACATGGTCCCTCAGCCTTCTATAAGTTAACCCAACATAATATGCTTGACATTTAGTACATGTAGCCAAATAAATTAAGTTGGTAGTATTACACGTAGCATATGGAACAAACCTATGTATATAATTTAGATTGGGTACTATAAATTCTTTTTCTGTGGTGATAAACTTACACATGCTACATTTCTTACATGGCCATGTTCCCATCATGGTCCTATTATCTCTATTAATCGGAGATATATTAATCACCTTGTCTATGCATAACCATCTCTTCAGATTCTTGCTATTTCTATATCTGAAGTGTGGTGTCAGACCTATTAGGTTTCTCAAATCATTGTCCATTGTAAAAATATCCCAGTTTTTCTTTATGATTTCTACAATGTTACTATTATCATTCATGTATCTAGTAGTGAAGGGTTTAACATAGCGAGACAGCTTTAAAATAAGCAACGGACATCTCCATCTGCTTATTTTAAAGCTGTCTCGCTATGTTAAACCCATTTAATATAGCGAAACAGTAAAAAACAACGGATATCTTGCTTTCTCCATTGCTTTTGGCCACAGCACTGATGTACTGCTTAGGCATGCGCAGTACATCAGAACTGCCGCGGATACCAGCCAGCTGCGGAAGGGCAGCAAAGAGGCATTATACAATGCCATTATTTAAGAAAAGTCATTATATCTTTTCTTAAATAATGTCATAGTATAATAGCAATAACCCACTTCTGGGTGTGAGTAATGCGGGATTTACCCACGGTTGTCTTTGTTTACCACACCAACCGTGGGTAAATCCCGCATTACCCACACCCAGGCGTGGGTTATTCCTATAATAAGCCCATCACTACAATGTAGTGATGGGCCTATTACAGTGAAAGTGAAGTGCTTTCTTTTGTTTACATTAACTCTTCAGTGGAAGAGCAGCTGGGTGGTGTGGATCTAACTGCAATGATTGTTTATTATATTGAAGTGCTTTTTTTGTTTGTTTTTGATTTTTTCCTACTCTTCAATGGAAGAGCTTGGGGATGTAATAACTGAAGATCTGAGGGGGGAGGGCACTGGTTCGTGGTACCAGCTGAAGGTGCTGCTTGAGCTAGCTATGCTTCTGCTTTATGGTATAATCCTTAGTCTAGAACCCCAAGACCTGCAAATTCTTGTTCTATATTTTGCTTGGACCCACAAGAAGTCAACTATTTGCTTACTAAGTTTAAGTCTTCTGCAAGGGGGATCAAGACAATCTGAGCAATTTAAAATATATGTGATAGGATAAATGTCTGAACTGCCAGCACTCATTGCAGAAAAAAAAAATAAAACCCTCTCAGGTTCTACAGTAGCTACTATAGATTTGTCTTAAATCTGAAAAAGTTAATTTGAACATAGATGTTCTAGTTTCAGCAAATATTCACCCTATATTTTAATGTATGAACGAAAAGAAAA
Organism: Protopterus annectens; assembly: GCF_019279795.1. Lineage (NCBI taxonomy): Eukaryota > Metazoa > Chordata > Ceratodontiformes > Protopteridae > Protopterus > Protopterus annectens. Next base: position 1,270,608,626 of record NC_056732.1, on the reverse strand, counting down.
AAATGACCACAACAGCAACAGGTTTACTTGGATTTACCTTAAAGCCTGACAATTTTTCAAAGGTTTCCATTTGGTCCAGTTACCAAATCTGTTGCCCAAGTTTATCCAAATATAAACAAATTATCTGCATACAGAGACAAGACACATCTCTTACTCCTACAGTTATACTCAAATATGCCTTCTGACCCAAGGTTAGCTGGTAACAGCTTCAAATATAGCATGAAATGTATCGGTGACAAGGGGAAGTCATGGCAAACCCTTCTAATTATACAGAAGATTTCTGACTATTTTCACTCTTGCCTGCGAAATCTACATATATTTATTTTAATGTGGCAAAACAAGCTTTTGGGTAATCCAAACTTCCTCTAAGTGTCCAATTAATATTTCCATTCCACTGTGTCAAATGCCTTCTTAGCATCAAAGCTGAGATTTAGCAGAGGCCATTTTGTTTTAGCTGAATCTTCTATCAAAAGTAACATTTTATTTATATTACCAAATGTTTGCCTCCCCCATATAAATCTACTTTGTTCATCACGGAGAAGTCTCAGGAGAAACTGAGCTATGCTACCAATGACAGGAAGCAGAGAAGTAAATATTGTGGGAAGAAATATCCAGGGAATTGTTATGGCTACGCTTGTATAGCCCAGTACCTATCTATGAACCTAAGCATAATTAACTTGTAACCAGAATTCAATATCAACACAGGACAATATGAAGAGAACTGTAAAGAGCCCTTACTTGGCTTCAGCATTACAGAAACAAGTACTGCTTTCCATCATAGAGGGAGCCTTCACTGTAAAACAGTATCATTGGCTAACATCAGAAAATCTTCCAGAAATTCCCTGTCCAAAAGATTTATAAAGCTAAACTGACAAAAGTATCTGATCACAGAAATTTCCCCAATGTACAACTGTTTACAACTTATTGTAACTCAATGTAAAGCGGTGCATCAGATTCATCAGTTACTCACTTGTTAAAACAAGTAAGTTGATATAATTAAAATAATTGTATCACATTTTTCTTCTCAGGGCTGTTGTGGCATGTCAGAGATGAATAATCTAACATAAAAATCTTTTTTCCAGGAAAAAAGAGGTCATTGTTCCTCTCTACTCGACACTCATTAGACCCATTATAGAGTACAACGCCCGCTTTTGGAATGTCCCTCACAAGACATCTGCAGCAGCTGGAAAGGCCAAAGAAGTACCTCATAAAAGAGGATTACTGGGATTAAACAAATGCCCTACACTGACCATCTCAAAAAAACTCCAGCTTTACTCTGTAGCATATTGCCTACTCCAAGGTGATCTCTGCCTAACATATAAAGCTATGTCAAACCCAGAGCTGTTGGACATGCTACACTTAAAGAAATCCCAATCCTCCGAGCTACACGCTCTAGGGACCTAAACCTGGTCACCACAATAAACAGGACATGCTGGAGGGATAGATTCCTGTCCCAGAGACTTCCCATACTCTGGAACAGGCTACCCATCTAAGTCAAGCAAAGTTCTTTCTTCATTAGCACTGTTTAAGAAAAATCTTGATGAGTGGATGGGAAATAGGAAATACACCCCGGGGATCACTTCTGTGTCTCTGCTCGACAGTGGCATAGGAAAATAACTTTCTTGGGTGCCGTAAGTCAGGGAACCTTGCTGGCTAGGCTTATGTAGGCCCTTGGGCTGACAGCCTAGTACCTACCTATGAACCTATAACATCTCTCCAGGTTCCCTCACCTCCTTCCCTGCCCCTAAAGTGAATTACCCTAATAACTAACTGCCTGCAGTATGATTTCTTAACCAAACTGCTAAAGACTTCAAGGCCGAGGGTGAAAACGCAAAAGTGAGTATTTAATACTTTCACTGCATAACAAGCTTTCACTTCATGAATCTACTCTTAAAGAACAAGACAACAGGTTTCCCATTCAAAATAGCCTGCCTTAGGATTTGCTATCAACAGCTTAATACACTTTTCTAATTCTGTCAATTCTGATTGTGCCTACATCTTAGCTTGCCTAGTGTACCACAGCAAACTCAACATCTCCTGAAATAATAAATGCCCTGCCATCTGACCCTTGGGAATAAATAAAAATACTCCTCCATCTATAATACCAGAGGGACATTACGGATAAAACTATTACTCCTCCAGAGAATGAAGATAGTATGTAATCACACCCTACTGTAATTAATATTGTCATTTCAAGATAAATATTTATAATATGACTAGCACATGTAAAATGTTTTCCTGTCTACAAAAACAATTAGTAATGTCTATTATTTCTGTGCTATTAAAATAAGAGGCCAGAAATTTACTCAAAGCAGACACAGATATCTCTCCTAGGCCTGAATGTACCTATCCCTTTCTAAAAACAGTGTTCCAATCATCAGCTAAAAATTGTACTTTTTTTTCTCAAAATGCAAGCAATCCTCCAATCATCAGTTTGATTTCCTTCACCTTTGTCATGGGGGGTATACACTTATAAAGGTAAGCTTTTTGCCCAGAATCCAGCCTTTAAAATGCATTAACTCATTGTTTCCTACAAGAGTATACTCACCAGGAAGGCAGAGTGCCTGTATATTCAGTAAGAAAGAGTACACACTTTACAGAAGGCTTCCATGTTCTCCTGAAATAACTATACTTGTTAGGGTTTTCAAGCCAAGTATTTGAAGTCCTGGTAAAGGTACATACATAAAACAAAGGCATCCACAAGCTGGCATTCTTTGTTAAGCATGACATTGAAATTGCCAGCATGGGATGTCTAGAGCCGAGTTATTAAGGAGTGTACCTATATATAACCACTCTTTACAGGTGTTGATAACTAAAGCTGTTATGCAGAACACCAAAACTGTTCTACCAAGGATTTTTCTGAGCTATGATACAGAATTGGAACTGCCTAGACATGGTAAGGCCTTGCTGTGTCTAATTATGCCAGCTGCCAAAAAAGCAATTACTACAAAATGGAAATCAAAATCCAAACAAACTATACTAGAAGTAGTGAATATAGTAACAGAGACAAAACAACTGGAATTAAGATCTTTAGAAAAGGGTAGGCGCAAACTACATAAGAAAAATATGTGAATTGTAGGAACAATACATACAGGGAAGGAATGAGATTTAAAAGAAGGCAGGGCTTAAATGAGCTATGTAATGTTTGACAGAAAATGATTGGGTAGATTATTAGTGATGTATAATGTTTGCAAGTGGGAGTGTGTCAGTATGGTTTGTGATGTAAAATGCTTGCAACTAGGATTGTGCCCATACCTCTCAACCTGAAAACATCAAAAATCTGGACAAGGCCTATGAAAAATAGGTACAAATCTGTACACTGATTAACACATAATTTGCATACATAATTACGTAACCCCACCCACTCCAATGGGATTGTGGGATACCAACATTCAAACGCAAACTGAAGAACAGCCAACCAAAATATGGCACCAGAGTCCCCCCTGCAGCCATTCCAATGTCTCATTACCTGGCTATTTTGCCCCATTTACCATAAGCACTAATGTGTGCATACTGCTTTACTTCTACAATGATTATTTGGATTTCATTTTTACATTTTATAGCACAATGCACAAACACTAACAGACATCTGCTAAGCAAAGCAATAATATCTCACAATGAAAATAGACTTCACTTGGCATTAAAACTTCTCTGCCCTTGAAACTCACATTCATTGAAACAGCATTGAAACCCACACCACATGCAAAGAAAATGCATCTGGCCAGTGATGGATAAAGATTACCTTTAACCTGTTTTCAAATCATAGGCCCCTTGCACACAAAACAAGAAACATACATGTGTACTTTGATAAACCTTCCTGACTTTATTAAATTATACATTCTTTGTATAATACAGCACACTTGTTAGACTTGGAGCGCATTTTAAATTTATTATTTGAACATTTTTCCAGTGGGCAATTAAACAAATTGCATGAACCAATAATGACAAAACTGCCCAATTCAGAACAGTTCCATCATAAAAAGTCTACTTACACACACACACACACACACACACACACACACACACACACACACACACACACACAAAATCAGATTTTAAACTTGTTTTGAACATTTTTGCAGTACTGCCTGCCCAATTCAGAACATTTCCATCATAAAAGTCTACTTACACACACACACTACACACACTATATATATATATATATATATATATATATATATATATATCTATATATATATATATATATAAAACATGGTATGCAACAGAGATCCATCACATCAAAAACTAAAACTGTGCTGTATATCCAGGGACCCATCAAGATGAAGTTTTCCTTAAGGCATACTAGTTTAATAAAAAGAAAAGCTAAGGACAGACATGCAAAGTGGTACAAAATAAAGGTTACAGGTAGAGTGCAGGATATACAGACAGGGTAGGGAGAATAAAGAACATGAGATACCTCTTCTAACATTGCTATTCATCTCAGCTGTTTGGCTAAACACAATCTTTTTAGCAATGATAAACTCTTAGTTACCATTGCAGAAGAAACTCTTTTGATGAACACACAAAATAATGGATCTTGTTACTATTATCCAAACAGCAGTATGTTTAGAAAAGATAAATGAAATGATAGCACCATGGTATATTTATGATCAACATTATCCTTAAATCAGTCTAGATGAAATAACCATTTAATGCCAATTCACTCAATAAAATAACAACTAATTACCAAGAGGAATGAAAAGACACAGCCCTCAACCAGCAGCCATTCATCCTGTAACCTCAATCCATGGTCAGTAAAGCCTCAAGTCAGATTATGCCAAGCCATCATCCATCTCCATGTTCCCAGACTGGCACTGATTTAATCTCCAATAATCAAATCCAAGACCATTTCTTTCAGCAGGAAGCTACACCTGGACAGGACACAAGATACAATGAAGGAAAGCTAGAACACTGGTGGAAAACACCAAGCACCACAGAAAATACACCCTGTGACATGAGGAGTCTCACCAAGTTTCCCTAATGTAAGCAAGCAAACACCCTTGTTACCGGAGACACAGCTCCAGCATACTAAGGAAAGCATTAATCTACAAAATGTCAAGGTCAGTGAGATAGAATGAACCCACACAAATTATTCCCTTTAAGGTTTAATAATTGTGGTTCTAAAAATATTTTAAGATAGTTCATACTTATTTTAGTAGGTGATACTCATTCTCATAGCAAACAGCATATCATGCATGATTTACTTAATACTTTTCACCTAACATTTGTTCTCATGCACTTCCAGGTTTCTAAATGTTGTACATACTTTTAACTACAAGCGGCTCAATAAATTCTAATAAATGATTCTTGACCTTAATTTTATTAAGACAGATACATGCCTAACTAAACAACAAGTAAATTCACATCTTTTAAAGAAAATGCACAGAAACTGTTTTTGTCCTCAATAACAGGAATATAAGCACCACATTCAGAATGCTGTCCGTCTTTTTATTGATACACTCCAGCACTAAGTCTGGGATCACACACAGAGGGACAATGCCGACAATGCTTGTTTTTGCTTTGGAGATCTTTTTCTGTATTTTGAACAGTTTGGATCTTCCTATCCCAGCAACACTTCCACCAAAACAGACAAACCCAAAGCAGACAGTAATCTACAGACAGCAGGCAACCACATGCGCACACACATACACACACTAGCACATGTGCACACACGCGCGCACACACACATGTGCACGCACACACAAGCGCACACACACACAAGCACACACACACACACACACACACACACACACACACACACACACACACACAAGCGCGCACACACACACACACACACACACACGATCCTACCTAAAAGTTGTTTCTTTCCAGCAGCAGATCCATTCAAAAGCAGCAGTCGTGAATGAGACATTGTTTCTTTCCCACAGCAGCAGTCATGAAGGAGACGTTGTTTCTTTCCCATAGCAGCAGATCCATTCAAAGCACAGCAGATCCATTCAGAGCAGCAGTTGTATACCTAAATGTCAGTCGCATTTCCTTCCCATTTGTATACAAAACATGAAAGTCAGTCGCATTTCCTCCCACCTGCATTCAACACATTTCCTTTCCACTCGCGTTCAACACTGGAAATGCGTGCACAACGCACACGAGGAGCTCAGTTCTGACAGACTGATGGAGCTGACGTCAATGTGTGCATGATGATGTCAGCTCAAAATGCTGAAAATAAAAAATTTAAAAAAATAGAAGCTGGGAAAATCGGAAATGAAGAGGTGCCACTCAGGAATCATGGCACCCCATTATTTGACCCCAAAACTCAGTACAAACAGAGTAATTCGGTACAGTTGGGAGGTATGATTGTGTCAGTGTGGTTTGTTTTCATTTATATAGATGTATGACAGAATAAGTTCATAGGTTCATAGGTTTATACTAGGCTATCTGCCCTAAGGCATTTATAAGCCTAGCCCAAAGTTTTGTGGCTTACGCCACCCCTTATGTTAAAAAATACTGTGCCCATTAGTTTGTTGTGCCTCTGTCCAGCAGTGACACAGAGATGATTCCCGGGGTAAACCTACTATCTCCCATCCACCGGTCAAGATTTCTCTTGAACAGAGCCAGAGTGGTGCTCTGCCTCACATGGACTGGGATTTTATTCCACAGCATAGGGAGTCTCTGGGTGACAAATCTATCCTTCCAGCATGTCCTATTTATATCCATGCTAAGGTTTAAGTCGCTTGCTCTAGTGGATCTGGTAGATTTGGATTTTTTGAGGTGGAGCATGTCCATTAATTCGGTTGGACATGGCCTTGTATGTCAGGCACAGGTCACCTCTGAGCAGGCGGTATGCACTGAATATAGCTGGAGTTTCTTCAGTCTGGCAGCATATGACAGATTTTGGAGTCCCTTTATCCTTTGGTGAGGAACTTTTGGGTTCTCCCCAATTGCTGCAGGTGTCGGGTGAGATACATCCCTAATGGGGCATTGTACTCGATCATTGGTCTGATAAGTGAAGAGTACAGGGGAACAATGACCTCACTTGATCTGGATGTGAATCCCTTCATGATCAGGTGGGCAATGTAGAAGGTCTTTCTAACCACTTTAGCAATGTGAGTGTCAAAAGAAAGGCCACTGTCAACCTGGGTCCCCAGGTCCCTGATAACCTCTTCTGTGCTTAATGGATTGCCACCTATATGGTAGCTTGGGGTTACCTTGTTTTTCCCGAAGGGTATGACTATACATTTTTTGGCATTTAACTTCAGGCCATGGCTCTGGCACCAGTTTTCAGTTTCCGTGAGACCCCTCTGAAGGATATCTGTGTCCGATGTACTTTCCACTATGGCGCCCAGTTTGCAGTCATCTGCAAACTTTGTCAGCCATAGTCCTCCCATGTTTGCCTATACTTCTGAGAAGTAGATGCCGAACAACAGGGGGCCAAGGACTGAGTCCTGTGGGACACCACTTGTGACCGGCTTGGAGTCTGACATGGCGCCAGCAACTCTAACCCTGTGGGTTCTGTCCTTTAGCCAGTTTGCAACCCATCTTGTGACATATGGGTTTACATTTAAGCTGGTAAGTTTCTCTATAATACCCGAGTGGGGTATTGTGTCGAAAGCTTTTGCAAGGTCAAGGTAGGCTGTATGGACTGCCTTTCCCTCATCAATGGCCTTGGTGACTGTTTTGAAGAAGTCGACCAAGTTCAAAAGGCATGATCTGCCCTTGACAAAGCCAAACTGGGTCGGGTCCAATGTCTGCAAGTCCCCTATGTCTTTGTTTATGAGTTCCATTATGATCCTCCATAGCTTTGCAGACCAGGCTTGTTAAACTTATGGGGCGGTAATTACCAGGGTCCGTGAGAGGCACCGCCTTTGTGGAGTGGGGACCACAATTGCCGCACGCCACTCCTTGGGCACGATCCTGTGGTAAGGCTAAGATTAAACAGCTGCCTTATATGCGGGTTTAGTTCCTCGTTGAGTTCGTGTAGCACACAGCCGGGGACACCATCCGGTCCCATTGATGCTGTGTTTTTAGCTTTAGAGAGAGCAGCTTTCACCTGCGCATTTGAGATGTCTGGGAGGCTACACTCCGCTGGGATAGTTATCTCTCCTTTTGGGGGGGAGGGGGGGTGAAGTTTGCACTGAACCTGTCTGCCAGTATGTTGGCAATGTCTGTGGGTTCAGTGATGGTTTAATAAAGATGTTTCTTGTTAAAAAGGGGGGCAGGAATTAAATAATTTATGTAATGTTGCTTAAGTTACATGACATATAGCAATATATGTGAAGTATAACGTTTGTAAATGTGAACTTGTTAATACAGTTTGATTACTTTTATATAAGTGTAAATTTGCTTATGTTACAAGTGATAATTCAATAAAGGTGTTTAAAAACAGTTCTACTGAAAAGAATGAACTGGATCTTACATGCACAGCTAAAATAACCTAGAACAAGCTCACCTGTTTACTAGTGACTTAAATATGTTACTGTAAAGCAAATTCCTATGCTGCAGGTGAGGTATCCCCAGCATCTGTTCTTTATAGAGAGAGAGAGAGAGAGAGAGACAGACAGAACAAGACTAAACTGGCACTAAAGAACTACAATTAAAATCTGTGCAACCTATAATCACATAACTCTTACCGAAGTGGACACATACAATTGTCTTGTTTGAAATAGGGCATATCCAACCGGACTATATGATTATGAACTTATACGGAAAAGAAGAATATCTGTACCCCATTGTCCTATCCATCATCATATAAAAAAGTAAAATGTGAACACTGCAGGAATGCTGCTGGTGCTGCCATTTTTTAAAACACATTTATTAAATTATCACTTAAGACGTAGGCAAACATACATTAGCAGAAAATAAAACAAACCATATTAACATTTTTAATCCTTTTACATACATATACCTCACATATTTTCTTTCTTGTTAACTATTAGTTCAGCATTACATAATTTGTTCTACTTCAGTCTTCCCTTAAACCTCACTCCTCCGACTTCTGAACATTTTTATGCATGTATTGCTCCCACAATTTCCATTTATTTCTATATAATTTACTCATTCACTTGTCTAAAGATCCCTCCAATTCTTTTGTCTCTTTTAGAATATTTAATACTTCAAATATAGTTGGTTTATACTTCATATGTTCATAGGAGGTCACTAGGCTAGCAACTCTAGACCCCTTACAAGCCTAGCCATCTTAATCCCAAGTATTCCCATTTGTTCTTTTTTGGGAAGTTTGCAGAACAAATTAATGAACAGAGCAGGTCTGTGATCAACACCTGTCCATGAGGGGCATGGGTGCCATACCACTTTGATTTCCATTTTCTATTAATTGCTTTTTGGCAGCCAACAGAATTAAACTTAACAAGGTCTTAACTATGGCTATGCAAATCAGATCCTGTGCCCCGACTCAAAAGAATAATTTCCTTAGGAACAGCCATTTGCTCACAATATTTCTAACCAAGTACTCTACAAGGAACTGACATTTTCAAGAGAGTCATTCATTGCCTGTAAACTATCAATAGGTATATTTGCTAGCAGTTTTTTGATTGATCCATTTCCAGGAAATAATTACAAGATATTGCCATACCACCCAACATGCTATTTGAAAACTAAAGTACAAAAAAAAATGTTTTTCCATTAAGTTCAAGAAACAGAAAAAAAGAAAACTAGCTTCCCAACATATTTTGAGACTGTAAAGAGCATAACTTTTTTTTTAAATCTTCTTCTTTAAAGACAAACATAGGTTCATGGATAAGTACTAGGCTAGCTAACCTTGCGAGCCATTTTAAGCCTAGCCAATTTCCCTTCCAAATGTGAAAATAAAAACTGTCTTGTGTTTGTGAGGTCAACATCTTAACCACTATACATGCAGGAAGTGGAATTTAAAACTATAAATTCTATGCCAAGTATGGCAGAAACCTGTCCGAGTACTACAAAACCTCCAAATGTAATTTGACTTTATAAGAGAAATGCAATAGTGTACTAGGTATACAAGTTCGTATCCTTGAGCCTACAGCAAGTAAAAAAAAAAGTGTGTGTGTGTCCATGTATGTGTGAAGGATGTCAGAATAAAAAGTTAATTTCCTGATAATTATCCTAGGCCTGTGGAATCAAAATTTTGAATTATGACAAAATGCGGATTACTACAAAACACTGTGAAAATGGGCATTATCTTGTGCGTCTAAACCATGAAAAAAAAAAAAAAAAAAAAAAAATATATATATATATATATATATATATATATATATACACAAACATATACACACACCCCCACACACGCACGCACATGCAGTAAGTAGCAGGCTTAACAGAATTTCAGCAGTATCTGGTATTATGCAAGCTGAAATTATTACAATTACATGCACAGTTAGAATCAGTACTTCCCTGAACAACATAGGCACTGATTTACAAGTAAATGAAGATCCTGACTCCGTCTTAAAATGTCTTAATAAGTAGCTCAACATCTGGAAAGCCAAACTAGTCTTCTGTGAGGAAAGTCTAGAAAAAAACAGTCTTTCTCATGAGAATTAGAAGCTTAAAGACATTGAATCACACGGTTTAAAATACAATTGAAAAAAGCAGCAGTGATATGAAAAAAATGTGAAAAATAAAATCTTGCTTTCCTCAATGAAACAACAAGGGAACTGTGTACTGATAAACAGCTGAATTGTTATACGGGTAAAAAGTTAATTTCCTGACAATTATCCTAAGCCTGTGTGGAAACAAAATTTTGAATCATGATAGAAAATGCAGATTACTGGAAAACTGTGTGTAAATGGCAAGCCTTACACATCTAAAGCCATTGGTATGTCATGTCCTGTATGTCTAAGAATCATAACTCTCAACCTCTTAGCACAAAAAATCCAGACAAAGCTAAAAATAATGGGGGGACAAAGCTACAAAACAGGGACATTTTTAAATATTGCTTTTATAAGCTTAGAAAGTTGCATTTTCTGAAGGATATGAAATCAGAAACTCAAAATGCCTTTCATTATACAATGAATTCAATCTTCACTGATTTGCCATAAAAATCCAGAAAGCCACAAATTTTATAAGGAACAGATGAAGATATGAGTCAAAATTTGGACATTCTGCAAGAATATGGACAGTTGAGATGAATGCTAAGACATGAAACAAAAGGGAAATGTAAAATGTGCAGAAAATAGCAGGCGTAATAGAATCTGAGCAGTATCTGATATATGCAAGCTAAGAGTGTTTGCTTAAATGTATATGTATAACCCTCTGAACAACCATAAGCTATTTTGTTTGACTATGTGTCACTCTGTGCATATTTTGTAAACTGTCCTATACTATGTATCTCTCTGTATGCCCTATACTATGTATTGCTGTATCTCTTATATTTGTACTGTATTATGTTTACTGGAGTTTTCTCCCCGGGCCTCCACTGAAAATGGTTCTTTGGGCACAGTGCACTTCCCCGGTAATCAAACTGGAAATAAATAATAATAAATAAATAATATCAGTCTCATCATGTCACAAGTTAGGCCTGTAGTACAAAATGAGTAATTTCAAAATGAAGTAATGAGTATCCAGAAGTTTAATGATCCTTATAAAATAGCTTTATATTTCCCTAAATATGTGATTGTGTATTAACACTGAATTATTTTTAAAGATTATTAAATTATATTTAAAAAAAAAAATACATGAAAAAAACATGCATTAATAGAAAAGAAAAACAACAGTAACATTTCCCATTGTTATTTTCATACAGTATACATATAAGCTTACTCAGTGTACGCTTTCTTCAGTTTCTCTTTTTCTTGTGCCTCTGAATCAGTCCTTTGTATAGTCCTTTCCATTTTTATGTTTTAGGATTTTACCATAAATCACACCAGATGGCAGTATGGTTTGCAATACCCATTCCACCCCCCCCCATAAATTATGACTCTTTAGTCACTAATTCCTGAAACTGAAATCTATAAAAGTATGTAACGCCTTTTACTACATCTTGGATACCAGCTATTTTTTACTTTTTTTTTTTTTCATTTTCATATCCTTTACTGTCCTACCATTCCAACCCCCCTATAAATTATGACTCTTTAGTCACTAATTCCTGAAACTGAAATCTATAAAAGTATGTAACTCCTTTTGCTGTATCTTGCATACCAGTTATTTTTTACATTTTTGTTTCATTTTCATATCCTTTACTGTCATAGTTTCTTACACAACAAACATCTTGACAATATAGTTCTTGTACTTACTAGCAAATATAGCTCCAGCTTCTTACACAACTCTTGCCTCAGCCTACTTCTAGTAGAAGCATAACTTAAACATTCTGAAACACTGACCTTTCAAAAGATCACAACAAAGAACCCTGCCAGGTTTAAGTTCAGTGAAATTATTTACATGACAGACACCTTTGCGATCGAAATATTCACTCCAGCTTGTCTTCCATATCATATTTCACAATGCATCCTTTTTGCAAATCCTCATATCCTGCAAACATATTTATTTATTTGCATTAACCATGTTTATGCAGTATAATCTAATGATCTCATCTCACTCTTTAAATGGTTTATAGTCAATGAAATAATGATTAACCTTATTTCTTCCACAATTCCATATGTCCACCTCCTTTCTTTTTTCTCTTGATTATCTGCCCAACTAAATTGGTCTTCTGTACTACTACTATGCTACTACTGAGGCCCTTTTATCACTTTTTAAAAGCCTTCATAAACATTTTTTGCACTCAAAATATTTCTGTTCTCTCTGCTTTTATTAGCCACATACTCTAGTTTTACAGAATAGTCCCCAATTCTCCTTTACTTTATCACATTAAGCATTTACATCATCATTTCTTTTGGTATTTAAAGTGTCTTTTAACATGTCAAAACCAGGCCTAAATGTGAGTTGGAGCCACTTTTGTATAGTCATTACTGCAAGCATCTTTTTTATGTTCTTTCGCTCTATACAATTTGCATCATCTTATAAAGAAGGTTGTTAGTAAAAGCCGTGGCTTATCACACCTGTTGCAATAGTCTGTCTGGCTGCCCATATAGCTAACTGTACAGCTGTTCTCTTTAACATGCATAACATCTAATATATGACATCAGTTTCTTTTTCTTCTAGCAAAACATGTAATTCCCAACCTCCTGTCTAGGCTGCTGAAGCATTTTATTATCTTTTTTCAGCTCTTCTAACAATTTTCTTTTCTCACACTCCCATATTTCCACTGTAAACACACAGTACTTCTTCCATAGATTGAAAAGTCACAAGTCACTCTGGTTATGTATGCTTTTTATTATCAAAGTTATTTAGCAGTTTGTAAACAAACTTGGACTCATCCAAGTTTACTATAATATCCAATTGAGAGAAAAGGTGAAGCAAGAAATCCCCGGTCCAGATGAGAAGATTCCTTGTAAGAGTATAAGTGAGCCAGTCATTTAGGTACAGGAACACTCTGAGCCCTTGCAGTCTGAGATGAGCTACAACCACCGACACACACTTGGTGAACACTCGGGAGACTGTGCTGAGACCAAAGGGCAGGGCCCTGATTTGAAAATAACTGGCTCTCAGCTGGACGTGGAGAAACCTTTTGGATCATCTGTCCATCATAACATGGCAGTACACTTCCTGTAAGTCTATTGAGCACATCCAGTCATCCTTCCTCAACAAGGGAAGGATGGACTCTACCATGACCATCCATAATTTCATCTGTCTGACATACTGATTAGGATAACCGAGGTCCAATACTGGCCTTGGGTCCCATTTCTGTTTTGGAACCAAAACAAATCTTGTGTAGGTTCCAGATCTGTGTTGATCTGGAGGGACCTCCTGGATGACTCACTTGTCCAGCAGCTTTTTTTATTTTTAGAACAGCTGCTTTACTTTGGGAGGATGGAATACTGGGAAGCTTTTCTGATGGGAAAGAGGAACAGAACAGAATAGCCTTTGGTTATAATCTTCTGCATACGTGTATCTTCAGTGATTGTCCAGGTATTGGGGTGCAGAGACAAAGCACCCCCCCCCCCCGACTGCCTCCAGAGAGTGGTGGAATCATTGAGAAGCACTGACTTTGGTGGACCACCTCTGCCGTGGAGGTAACTTCTACCATTATAACCCCCCACTCTGCCGGGGGGGGGGGGTCTACCTTTAGGAGAGTCCATAGAGAAGTCTTGGGACTTCCAGAACCTCAGTTTCTTACCTTCCTTCTGGTTCCTAAAGAAGGACTACTGGGGTGTATTAAACTGTATTTTTCTCATCTTGCTTACTCTTACAGAGCATGTCTTTGACTTGTGGTCTGGAGAGACTCAAAAGGGGCATTCACAAAAGACATCTTGAAGTGCTCCATAAAGTCACACAAGCACATCCAAGCATGTCTCCTTACAGTAATGGCTGTACCTGCAGTTCTCAAAGTGCCCCTAGTTTCATTGGAGATCAGATGTATCATGGCAATGGAAAGGGACTGTAGGGTGACAAGCTTGAGTTTATAATTGTCTTGTCCTCTGCAGATATGAACCCTGAGTGATTTGGAAAGGTCCTTTGTCAAATCTTTCTGAAATGTTGTCATGTGCCAGGTATTTCAGCATCTTCAGTGAGAAGGTTGCCTAAAGTGTAAATCCACTTCCCAAACCTGTCCAATGCCCTAGACTCCTTGCTAGGTGGTGGACAGGGGCACACTTTCTGGCTAGCTCCTTTTTTGTGTCTGTCACCACTACCACCATAGAATCCACCACTGGACCCTTGCTCTAATGTGGGCAATCTTTAGGTGAGACTAAAAATTTGTACATCTTGCAAGGGATAGGTTCAACCACACCCAGTTCCCTCCATGCCTGTTTCAAGATCAAGTAGACCATCTCATCCACAGGACAAACTACACAAGAAGTAGCTGGGCTAGACGTGAAGATCTTGATAAACATGGACTCCCCCTGGGAGGGGGCACTGGAGGACAATCCCCCCTGCCTTCTCAAAAGTTCAAGAATCTCTCTGAATGAGACATCTTTAAGTGGTAATCAGGGGGATCCCCCCCCTTCATCAAAATCAGTGTCTTCAGTTAGTAACTCCTGTGGGGAGTCCATGTGCCTCCTGCGCATATTTTTGAGCAGCCTCTGCAGTGGGATGCTCTGGCGAGGACTTGGAAGATGAATGGGGGTCCTGGATATGGACCGTCTTGAGGCTTGATAGAACAAGTTGTCCTGATAGGATAGGAAGAGAAGGATCAGGATTCAAGGGCTTCTGATGGGGAATGGACTGAACTGAGTGTGCAAGAGAAATTTGGTCACCAGGAAGGAAAAATGCTCTCTCAATTGGCTCAAAAGCAGAAGTCAAGGGGGGAGCACAAGCCATCCTAGATGGAGCTGAAGCATCCAATCCAGGTTGGTTCTGGTACCCAATTTGGCTAGGCTCTGAAACAGATGCAAGAGCAGAGTTATCTAGTGCTGAAGTTCTGACAGGAAGGTCTGACACCATAAACTTTGTTGTCAATTCCCTACCACTGGATCCACAGCCAATGATTCGGGGGTCCAGGAAACTTTTGGATCTGATGCACTTGGAGCCGATTATATCAAAGATACTGCCAGAGTGGAAGACGATCAAGTCTTTGGATCCAATGAGGACAACCCCGGCAGAAACCTGGATCAACTGTTCCCAAACCTTGAGGATTGGAGTTGGAGAGACCACAGGAACAGGGGAAGGACCAAAGCTCAGAGGTCAGAGCTGGAAGAACCCCCAAATGGATTGGGTCCTGAGGAACTTCATAATCATCTTATCCACATGTGCTTCCAAAAATACTTTTGGTAGATTGGACTAATTTAATGGATGAGGAGGTGAAAGTAAGTCTGCAAGTGTAATGTACTGGCCTTTCATGCAGTACGGGGGAGTACAATCTAAGGGAGATTGTGTGCAGGGAAAATCTTGGCTCTGGCAGAGGTGGAGTATGAGATAAGACAATAATTGGATCAGAAAGAGGAGTCAGATCAGATGGACTTGGAAGCTTAGAAAACAGAGCTGAAGAAGCAACCAAAGAGAAGAAGCAGTTAGGAGAATGATTCTTAGATTATTTGACTTTCTCCTTGGATTTTTCACAAATTTTCTCTCCTTTATGTCTGTCTGAAGGTTCTTGACAGATATTGAGCCAGAAGAAGACAGAGGTTGGGATGAATCTCCTGCTAGGCCTTGGAGAAGTCCCTTCAGAACCAAATAGCTCTGACATTTGGTAATGGCCTTCAGGCCAAAGGCAGTGCAAATATAACACTCTTCACCAAGATGAGCTGCACCAAGACAACAAACACACTTTGAATGTGCAGCCAAACTAGGGATCTTGTGGCCACAGTCCACACATTTCTTGAAGCAGGAGGGTTTCTTGGCCACTCTGAAGAGAAAAGCTTCAAAACCACAAGAAAAGTAAGAAGCACAACAGTAGTACAAAACGCTATCCTAACAATTTAAAAAGTCTGTAAAACCCCACAGAAACGATTCATAAAATCCCAAAACAACACACTAACAGTTGAAAAGGAGCACCAATAGCTCAAAAAGGGAAAGGCAAATAAAACTTTTTTTTTAATAGATAAGGAGAGACTGGTGCAAAAACTATCAAAAGGGGATGGAAAAACTAGTAAGCAAAGGTATATTATGAAAAAAGTTAATCCATTTAGCTGAGGTGACCCCGAGAAAAAGGGTCTGTGGTAAATGAGATCTGAGGTAATGCTAGGGACAGGAAGGGATTATGTACATGGAGAGGAGCATGATTTTGGATCCAAAATCTAGACTGGCTGAAGTCAAATCCAAGGATGGGTCAGAAGACCCATCGTTTGAGGAAAGGAAGAAAATGTCAGATGTCTTAGAAAACACCCACAAACATATTTGTTTCTCAGATAAGTGTCCATACATCATCCGTTGCAAACACTACTATGAAAAAATGTATTTCTAGAAAAAAAAAATATCTGCCATGTGGAAGTACACTACCTTTACTGTAGCTGAATCAAAAAATATTTTGCATTAGTTTCTCTATCCTTTTTTTTTTATTTTTCCTCCTTGAACCATTTCAGCAAAGCAACATCTGCATATCTGCTGTAATTTTCCACATCTCCTACTGATAACATCACTGCATCTGCAAAATGATTATCTCTTAGATAGTTGGAAGATGCATACATTTCCTTGTTAGTCAGCATCTCTTTTTCCCCTACCACCTCCATGAGATATGAATAATGTGATTCATAATATGTTTAAATATCAGTGTACAGCAGTGATTTCCACTAACTCCTTAGCAACAGTGTTCTTGTCCATTACTCCCTCCTGAGTCAGGGAAATCTAGCCACCAATAGGAATTATAGCACCACCTACAAGTGAGTGGGGGGTCTATACTAAATCAGTGAACACATAAAATAGCGAACGCTGATTTATCAACCCTTTAAAAGTGAACGCTTAAAATCTCGATGACACGGAACAGACATTTTTTTCCCAGGGAAAAAAAAAATCGCCAGCCGTTTTCGGGACTTTGCCATTTCCTCCACTGTGGTGCGATCTTGGAATTGGTATAGTTAAGTAAGAGTGGTGTGGGGGGCAAAGCCCCCCAACTTTATTTAGTATTTTGAAGTTTTTTTCTTTTGTTTTGTTTTGTGGAACAGCAATTTTCTTCATTGGGAAAAAAAAAATCGCTGTTCTGTGTTTTCAGGATTTCAAGCTTTCGCTTTTTAAAGGGTTGATAAATCAGCGTTTACTGTTTTAAGTGTTCACTGATTTAATATAGACCCAGTGTGGGAATATCCCCATTGTCTCAGCCAAAGTGTGGCCATTCTGCATAATTACCACCTTGGGTCTTCCTTGAAAACAGGCTAGTGGAATTAGGAAAACAAAAAACGCCAATAATTCCGATGCATCTCCACCAAAACATAGAAACTTTAATATACATAAGCACTTTCGTCTTACATTCAGTAAAATTTCTTCAGATAAAAAGCCAATACAAAAAAGCCTGCTTAAATAATTCAAAAATCATGTGATGTTTAAAGTGCCACATACAGTTTACATGAAAAGATACACACCAATATATTAAAATAGAATTACACATACAAGAAACCAAACAAAAAAGATCAACATCAGAATGTGCTGATAGACATGTTTCTTGTAGACAATCGCACTGTACACCAACTTAAAAGTCAGGAATAGTCATGTGTAACTCTCACGTTTTATTTTTGTCCAAATTCAGTAACGAAATCCACTGCCAGACAGTACATTGGCATGCAGCTTACTTAGTGAGATTATACTTAATGCTGAGGCCTCTGCAAAAGGAAAACCTCCTCTGTAGAGCAGTATGTAGGTTTATAGGTAAGTATTAGGCTAACTGCCCTTGTGGGCTATTTTAATCCTATTCAATTTCCCCTGGTGAGAATCAAACCCTGTACCTCTTTCACATGAGATAACTACCTTAACCATTATGCCAATCTCCCAACTAATCAGAAAGGCTTAATACGATGCAGAGACATTGTGAGATGAGGTTTCTACATAGCAGTAAGTTTTTCTGAATCCTAGAGATTGTGCCTGAATACCTGCTTTCCTGTGGTGAAATGCATTCACACAACATATAAATAAATTAGTTATTAATTAGCCAAAAAAAATTACTCACCATGTCGGTCAGCCATGCTGTCAAAGAACATCCAATGTTCTTTTTCTGGTCCATATTTCACAAAGGAGACATAATGACTGGTTTCAATGCACAGTACAGCAAAAAGTTCCAGCTTCTCTTTAGGAACCATTGGCTTCTTTTCACTGTATCTGCAGTGGAATTCTTTTGGCAACTGCAGTTTCTGTGGTACATGGTCCTGGCGGTTGTGATGAGAATGCACCTAAATATAAAGTGTGGAAATACAAACATTAGCCAGTTTCACAAAAAACTGCTGCACAATCATAACCTAAATGGGAAAACATCAAAAATAAAAAGGATGAAAACTTTTGTGAAGGACATATATTAGCTCAGTTCCTCATACTTCAAAAATGAAGAACAAGCTATCATTAAAGTCCACAAGATGTGGCTTCTTTTACTGTGCTCCTCTGAAAGCAGCTACCTGAACTCATTTCAGAGCTAGAGCAGACAGCCAAGGTTGGGTACATTGGTGCAAGACTGGGCTATTGTGGGGAGATGCACAGATCACTTACAAGAGAAAAGTTTTGTTCCTTCAGAAGACAACATGCAAAGAAATGTTGGGTGAAGCAGTCAGCATGCATTGCCTATATCAAAGATGCGTAGAGTGTTGTAAACAGCTGTCAGGAAGTACAGGAACTTTTATAAGAAAAATGTGAGAAATAGGCAATTCTTGCATGGAATAATTAATAAGTCAAGACATATACATAAATACTGAACTACTCACAGGAAAATACCAGCTTATTTTTTTATTGGAAGATGCTGATTCAAGACTTCAGTTTCAGACAAAAAAGTAAATTAGTGGTATCCTCATAGAAGTGACAGCATATATCTGGGGAGTTGAAACGTGTAACTGCAATGGATGCTATTTACTGACAAAGCTGACAGTAACACTACTGCATTAGATTGTTTTGAAGATATGAGATGAACTGACAGCATTTGTGGCTCTGAGCGTATTTTAAAACAGATGATACAGTCTCATTCAGCAAATGAAATGGTTGAGCTAAATTTATGAACACAGACATAGTTTTACAGAAATACTTTGTTGTATAACTGGGCATTTTAAGCAGCTATCCTGCAGCAGCAGTATTCATCCAACATGGCTGAGGTGTACACACTGTGCTTTTATCTTTAATCAGGGAGCCACACAACTAAATAACCCGCCAGTTCCTAGTTACTGTCTCACAGAAGCAGAATTTAACTATTGTTTTGTGCTCCCCCATCTCAGGGATGACTAACTTCCACCCGCTGCTCTTCTTGTCCACTGGGTCTACTAGACCTGATTTAGCTTCCTGTAGACTCAACCTAAGCCACAAACAAGAAGATAAAGGATGGCGGTGCAGGATCATACTGCTGATAGGGAGTGTGCCCTAACCCCCCTTTTGCACTCTGTAGCAGCCATGTGAACTTAGCAATTGTTGCCTACTGGAGGTGCATGCATGCTTCCACTCGTGAGCGACCTCATGACCAACAAGTATACCACTACAGTGTGGAGCTTGCCTGGCTCTTAATGTTGTCATTGTAGCAAGCCTTGGCAGCCTCCCTCCACCTGAAATGGGTGAGCTGGCATCGACTGCTCATTCCCATCCCCACAATCCCATCTCTCCACTGCCAGTGTTGTTAGTCAAATCCAGGTTGTCTGGGGTAATAGGGAAAGGCTTTAGCCATCTGCACCACAGGGCCAAACTCATAGGGTAAACACTTCTGAAGCTAATATTTCAGATAAGCATAAGTTCTACTCTCTTACTAAGTACCTTAGCAAATATTTACAACTGACTACGAGGTAGAAAGAGGAAGATGGTGCAACACTCAAGACTAACCAGCATGGTGGTTTAGTATTAAGATCTCTGACTAACAGGTCTAGGGCATAGCATTAAGAGCTCTGACTTACAGCCCTAGGATGCAGGGTTCAGTCCTGACCAGTAGTCATCATCAGTGTAAAGTCTGCATGCTGCCTGTGTGGAGAACTACATCTTATTGTTTTGATTATATACAAATTTACAGGTAAAACACTTTTAGCCATTCATATACTAACACTGTTAATTAGCAAAGTACATATCTTAATTTGCATTATCACAAATTTCCATAATTATCAAAAGCTCAGAAAACTTTACCAATTATAAACTATCATGCCCAGTATACAATCATTGTTTTACAAATAAGCTTACTGCGGTGGTGGTGCTGCGGTAGCGTTGTCGCCTCATAGCAAGATGTTGTCCCGTTCGATTCTCAGCTAGAGTGTCTTCTGTGCGGAGGCATACATGAATGGGGCGTGCCTTCATTGAAGGTTGTGCATCAGGGCGGGTAACCCAGTACGTAAAAATCCTCTGCCAATCATTAGATGACCGGAGTTCTGCTGTGGCGACCCCTAACTGGGAAAAGCCGAAAGACACAAACAAACTTGAACAATTACATTAATCAAATGAACAGGCGAAGAGCTAGAAAGTACGGTAAATGCACGGCCCAAACAAACTTGAATGAAAACAAAAGAGGCCAGCACCAGGAAGAAGAAGCAGTGAATGGTTTTATTAGAACCAGACCGGTTTCAGCATAAAGCTTTCCTCAGTGGTTAAACAAAAATACATTAATCAAATCCCTTGAACACAAACAATCATGAAAACATATAAAATCTTTCCAGAAAGAAAAGCCTGTTTGAATACATATACTCACAGTGTAATCAGTTCAACATGTCCTTGCACTTCCTCTTTTCCAGTCCTCCTCAAACATTACATCTCAGCGCGAGGATACACATCCTTCACCCTAGCATGTCACCAGCATTCATCTCAGTCTACTGCTATGACTCTTGCAACTTTGCCACTACTGACTTCACATTCATAAAATCTTGGTGCCACTCAGAAAATACATTCAACACAGGCATGAAAGTCAAATTATAATTAAGCCTTTGCCTCTTATACTCTTATTACATCCACAACCTACTGCCTGTGTTGGAGCGGAAATTAAAATATTATAATCCAAAATACAAGATGTCCTTTAACAATACATTTCTTACCTAGCTGCCACAACTGTCATAAAACCAGTTGGTTTCTTCCAAGAAACAAACTGAACCTGTATAATACAATTTCTAACATTTCTTTTCAGTCAAGCTCATTCGCAATCTGTAAGCTTTTTCAAGATCCACATTTTTCAAAACTAGTTCACAGTGTCATTCTGGATTAATAAACCCAAGCATTCACAGCCTTCTTCCCATTTTAATACACAGCCCAACAACAAATTATTCCTTCTTATCTTTCAAACTAACCAACTGATGTTCAGTGTAAGCCATGTGTATATCTCCAAAGTTTTATCTGAAATATCTCAAACTTCTCCATCAGACTGTTTCAATGGCAGCAGTGCAACATGTTGCTCCTTCATTAAATAACCACCATTCACATAATTCACCTCAAAAAACTTCAGTCGCTTAGCATAAATATCAAGTAACCATCCACAAAAAACTAACAAACATTTATCAGTAGCAATATGTTTATCAGAGTAGCTTCATCAACACCATTGCCTAGTTTCAAGGCTGCTATACATTCCTCTTCACTCTGCATCTTCTCAACAACCAAAACAACTTCATCTGTTTTTTCTTACCCATTTAACGTCAGAAAAATGCAATACTTCAAAACGATATTCTCACTTTTGTATCAAACGAGCACTTTAGCTGATGCCTATCAAATCAAAAATCTAATCCTTCAGAGTGAACACAGGAGATAATCAACTAAGCAGTGTGCATACATAATCTCAAATAATTTATGACAGTCTAAAACAGACTGTAGATAAGTATAAATCACAGTATCCATCGTATAGGCATATAAAGATAGACTTTAGTTGAGGGGTAAAGAAGTTGTTGAGAAGAAAATCTGAAGAGTGCAATATCAGGACAGAAAGTATGTGACAAAGGCATATAGTGGATATACGCTATACTTTATAATGGACAATAAGTATTACAAATATGTACGACATGAGAACATGACATTTGAAGAGCACAAGATACTGACTTAATTCAAAGCTATACACACTATGCACATATTTGCAATTAAGATGGTACAGCATTGGATTTGTCAGGAAAATAGCTAAGAAAATGGCAATACTTAATGTAATAACATAATTTACATATGTGTGTGTAACAATTAAGCCAGTCATCTTGTAGGAGTTAAGGCTAAAACACCAGGCAGTCATCCACTTCTTCAACTGACAAGGAAATCTTTGAATGAAAAAAGGAGCTCCATCATAGGTACTGAGACCAAGAAGAGCAGATCATCTACATACTGTAGTCATCAAGCACGAAGTACACAATAGTAAGTGGAGGCACAGGCAGGTGATTTCAGGAACCAACTTCTCACTGGTTACGTTAAAGCAATTCTTCACCAAATGGGTTACAGCTTCATGGAATATATTAGAAGAATGGGTAAAAGAGAGGGAAGCCTAAGAAGCATTCAAGAGATATGGAATATGTGAAGAAAAACTATGGCAAAGGGTGTATTGGAAGGGAAACTGAATGTTACATCCACTTGGGGCACACTGCTTGGGCTACTGACTATTGTTGTCAAGTAAAGCAATGTATTTTGGCTTCAACCATTTAGAGTTGCCACAGCAGATCACTGGTCCACAGATTGATTGGCAGTGGAGTTTTTACAGTGTCGAGTGGCAGCCCGGCACCCAATCTTCACAGATGGTGCACACACACACACACACACACACACACACACAGACACACACACACACCTGTCTTTAAAACTCACTCAACTGCAGGGAGGACCATGCAGACTCTGCACAGAAGGCACTCCTGCCAAGAATTGAACTGAAGAACTTCATGCTGTGAGGCAATTGGCTATTGTTGTCAAGAAAATGTAATAAAGGACTTCCAAGATGGCTGCATACTGATCAACAGCTTAGCTTTAGCTCTGACAGTTTGAAAATAGAAAATGAGAAACAACCACTGATATTGTAAGTTTGAGTAAAATGTATTCTACTGGTTAGTACGTACACTGCCAGGATACCTGTAAAGAAGAAACTAAGACAGCCTAAAAGAAAACCAACTAGAACAGGTGAAGAGAAAATATTGACTGGGAAGAATCCTGTAGCTGTTCAGCAAAAAACAGTTCAAACTCAAGCTTTAGTGCAAGAAATGGCTTCTAGTAATCTAGATAAAACATTACATCAAATGTGCTCAAAGCTGTTAAAAATAAATGAAACTCTGAAGAAGTATATCAACTCAAATAACAAAAGGCTGGAAAAATGGAAGAAGCTTTAAACAGATGGTCACATGATCTAATAAAACTGCAATAATCGGAAGTCAAAATGAAGAAAAGGCTGGCTGAGTATGAATGCTCAAGAAGAGCCGTTTCAAAAACAAATTGGAGGACAGAGCACAAAGCTCCAGCTTTGGTGCAAGACATGGATTCCAGTAATCTAGAGGACAAATAAGTCAAATGTGCTAAGAGTTGATTAAAATAAATGAAACACTAAAGGAGTATATTGACTCAAATAACAAAAGGCTGGAAGAAATTGAAGGAGTTTTAAACAGATATTCCGAGAGCTGATAAAAATGCAAAAATCAGAGGTTGAAATGAAGAAAAGGCTGACTGAGGATAAGACT
Source organism: Protopterus annectens (assembly GCF_019279795.1). Lineage (NCBI taxonomy): Eukaryota > Metazoa > Chordata > Ceratodontiformes > Protopteridae > Protopterus > Protopterus annectens. The sequence continues at coordinate 1,270,584,471 of NC_056732.1, read as the reverse complement.
ACTCAAGAAGAGATGTTTCAAAAAATAACAGAATTAGAGGACAGAGCAAGTAGGGAAAATCTGAGATTTTCTGCTATACCAGAGAAACTAGAAGGAACAGACTGTATTAATTTTATGAAGGCACAAATAACTAATTGGACTGGTATTCCACAGCAGGAACTGTTAATTGAATGCGCACATCATGTGTATGCTCCAAATATGGCCATGAGAAAGCAGTCAAGATCTTTATTAGTAAAGATGCAAACCTACCAGCTGAAAGAGTTGATACGGACAAAACTGTGGCAAAAGGGCAAATTATTAAAAGTTGGAGACAACAAAGTGTGGAAATGTATTATTCACTATACACCAAGCAGCAGAGAATTTATTCCAGTAATCATTGGATGTAATGATGCAGGTTAGGATAAGGAGGAAATGCAAATGTTTGTCCAACAAAAAATGAGCCATAAAGCAGAAGGAGACTCTGCTTCTCATTCTTCTGATAATAAAGCACATGTAGGGACTTTGCTAGTAAAATGTTTTTCTACAGTTCCAAAGGAAAATGTTTGAGGGACAAAGAAAAGCACAGGAGTTGACCAGAAGAATTGAGAGTACTGTGGAATCTAGAGTTGGGAGATGGAGATGAACAGGAAGAAAACCAGCAACATGTAAGTTAGTGAATAAATGTGAAATTGCAAAGCCTCATTCTTATACAGCCATATTTCACAAAAGTGATTAAGTGGAAAGAATTAACTTTCGTTGACTTTGTCAAACTTGTGGGGAACTGAAAAGCATTTGTCTCACTTCATGTCATTAATGTTTGGAAGGACTTTGAGTGGAAAGAAAAGGTAGCTGTAAAAACAATTTCTGTTCTTAACAGTATTTTTAGGAAACATTTCACAATATAAATTGCATATTTTATAGTAAATACTTTAGTTATTAAAGTAAACAGATACCATGTTTTCTTCTTCCTCTTCTCTTTCTTTCTTCTTTTTTGTATTAAGAAATGAAGACATTACAGTGAAAAAAGAATAAAATCTAGACAAAAGCATGTTTAAGTTAATATGCTGTAATCTTTTTCTGAGGTGGGGGATGGGGTGTAAAAGTACACAGATCATTTTATATTTTATATATATATATATATATATATATATATATATATATATATATATATATATATATATATATATACATACAGCTGATATGTTTTCTCTTATTTTTGCATAGGTGAATGTCTGGATTACTCTAATAACAGACTTTAAATGGAAACAAGTAAATATGAGAACACTGAAGATAATGAAAAGCTTTCATTTAGCAATACATGTTTCAGCTTATCTTTCAAGCTGTAGCAGAGGACTACATTTTTCTTTTTTCTCTTACTCTTTCAAGGACACAGTCTGATAACATGGCAATAAAAGACAGAACACTGGTTTCTTAAAGGCTAAAGGTTAATGGTTTATGAAAGCATGTAAGCTGTTTTCGCATCTTAGGGGAGTAAAGCTAAAACAAGTACAGAGACTAATTAGTTTAAGTAAAAGCACAGGCAATAGCATGCTTCTTAGCATGGATAACCTCAACTTCAGGTTCATTAGTGCCTGTGTTAGCAGCTGTCTATTTGGCACAAATGTTCCTATCAGGTGGGTTAATTTTCATTTTTAAAGATGTACATAGATATGTGTGTTTCCACTAAGCTAAATGGTTAGGGGGTGCACCGGGGGTGTGTTGTTTCTCTGAAAATGTTTATTAAAATAAAATGTGACATAGATTCTAAATGTTGATAAGAGAAACTGTAAAAAAGGATTAATCTGCCAAATATTAATGGGTGGATGTATCACAAAAGCTGAAAATAGACATTTTAAAAAGCTGCCATATTTGACAGGTAGAAATAATGATTTCTTACCATAATGATGATACTTTCCACATTATCTCAGAATGTGAATGGTATAAACAAAAAGGAAAGAATAGTTAATTATATTAAGAAATGCAGACTGCAAATAGAAATGCTGTAGGAGACATATGTGGAAAGAAGTGAGCAAAAGTGAGCAAAAAATATTTCAGGATGAATATTCTATGGAATATCAGGTGCAAAGGAAAAGAACAGTACTTATATTAACTATTAGAGGAGCTCTACTAATAATATAAGATGAAAAGATAATAATGGCAGATTTGCAGTAGCAAGGGGCTACTGGTAAAGGATGAGGATTACACTAGCAATGCATGTATTTATAGGGTAGAAATAAAAGAAAAAGAGATCTGGTTAGGAAGCAATAAGAATTATTTGGGGGGTTGACAAAGGTTAAAGCATTACAAAATAAGGGGGGTCTCACAGAACAAGAAGTGGAATGGCAGAGTGTTAAAGAGAAAACAAGGGAGTATCTGTACAATAAAAAGATTGCTGTTAAGCAACTGTTTTTGATAACTCTGGAGCACAAAATCTTTTTGGCACAATGATTTATTTAGGCAACAGGAAACAGAGCCTAAAAACAAGAAAAATAACCAGAGATACTGTATCAGTATTAGAGATATTTTGGAAATTATATGGAAATTTTCACACTGCACTGAAGTAGAAATCAAGAAAAATCACAAATGGAAATATTTATGGAAGACCTAAGTATGCCAAGGTTAGCAGTAGATGAGACTCAATAACTAATACTTAAGAGGAGGCGATGAGATAAAAATGGTGATGTATAATCAATCTGCAGGAAAGATTCCAGGAATAGATGGTATTCCAGTGGATGATTGGAGGTGAGAAGGGAAAACAGTGATAAAGATCTGGAAGATTTTATTTAACAGTATTTAAAAGGAGGGTAGTCACCACCATCCTGGAAAAAAGCTGTGCTGGCTGTAATACCTAAAGACTGTAAAGACTCATCTGAAGCAGCTTCATATAGGCACATTTAGATTCATTGGTGTTTACGAGGCAAATGACCATAAGGGCCTTTTTAAACCTAAGAACAAAAAGCTCCAGAGCTGGAAACACTGGCAGATTTCAACAGTTTATTCACAGAACACAGTGAAAGAACACAAAGCTTTCAGGCAAGAGCCCTTCTTCAGTGCATAAGTAACTAACAGTTCAAGCATAACTCATTTAATACCCTTCAAAATAAAACCCATGTGATACAGCTCCAATCCACATACAAAATCAATTAATTATTCAGATGGAGTAATAAAACCTTAAAGCTCTAAAAGCAACACATTCACAGCATGTATATAAAATAATACACATAAAATATATAATTAATCAAAATCTATTATTTGTGCATATATATTTGTCTGTTTCTTAATATTAGTTTAAGACTAACAGCTGCATTTATACCAGGTTTTTCATCTGCTTGCCATCTTAAAATCAACTCATATTCACAAACCTCTAATGTATTATTTAAGTCACCACCCCTTTTGTTACAATACACAACATCAACCATCCTAAAGCAGAATTCATGGTCTATCCCATTCTCATCCATGTGTTTGGTATGCGCATTTGTTAACTTTTCTACAGATTTAAGTTACACGATGCAATCCTACAGCTTCTGTGTTCATTTCCCAATGTAGAATGCATCACATTTTTTTACATGTAGCCATGTAAACAATATTTGAAGTGTCTAAATATTTATTTTCTCCTAGTTATTGGGTGTGTAATTTCATTATTTTTTCCTATATCCTTGTAACACACAGTGATAGCAAGGAAAACTACCTAACTTTAAACTCTGTTTAGGTGCAACAATCACCCTGTATTTATAACAAAGATGCTTCTTTAAATCGGAGCATGTCTTTTAAGCAAAGCTAGGTCTATCCCCTATAAGTCGTTTAATCTCTGGCATCATTTCAATATACCCCAGTTCTTTGTTTGTTTGTTTATTTATTTATTTACATTTGTTGACTGGGAGAGTCCGACTGGAAGCAGGTCCGTTTTCAGCGGAAGCCCGGGGAGAAAAGCTCCACACTTAAAATGTCACAGACATAGTTACAGTTGGAGAACATAATACATCAGTATACAACTAGAATCTTTGTCATCTGTAAGGTACATAACAGACATTAACAATTGTTAGAATAAGAAGTTCCTACTGTATAATAAGTAGCTCGGCTTATGAGCATCTGAGCTTTGCTGTAATCAAGGTAGTTAGTGGGGTGGAAAGAGAGGTAGTGGGTGGATTGAGTGGGTGATATTATGGGGGGAGTTGCAAGGGCATATCCAGCATGTTTTTAGGTGCACTTTTAGTAAAGATTTGAAGTGGGTGCAAGATGGGACAGATGTAATTGGGGTTGGGAGGGAGTTCCATAATTTGGCTTAATTTGTTATACAACTATTTTTTTTAAGTTTACATCAGAATATTCACCTAATGGGATTAACTATATGGACATCAGATTAAACATAAATGATAATGATATCACAACCTCAATTTATAAAAAAAAGATGCATGCTAACAGAAATATGTGTAGAAATAGCATGCACACTGTTCATACTTTTAAAGGAATAGCCAAAAGCCAACTGATGAGAGTCCGTCAACTTAATACAGATGAGAAGAGGTGTACAGATGGACAATATGACAGCTGAATTTAAGAAGCAGGGATATGAGGATGATCTACTTGCTCAGCTGAAATCTGAGGTTATTAATGAAAGGAAGGATAGAGCTAGACCATGTTATACAGAGAATACGAATATAAAAAATCCTGTTTACGACAGTGAACAGGGACAGTTACAATATATAACTAAGTATAACATGAAGACTAATGGTAATAAAGGACATTATAACAAAGAACTGGGGTAAAAATGATGCCAGAAATTAAACGACTTATAGGGGATAGACCTAGCTTTGCTTATAAGACATATTCCAATTTAAAGAAGCATCTTTGTTATAAAGACAGAATGACTGTTGCATCTAAACAGAGTGTTAGGTACTTCCCCTTGCTATAACTGTGTGTTGCAAGGATATAGAAAAAAATAATGAATTTACACACTCAATAACTAAGAGAAAAATACATATTTAGACATCATGCCATGTGCAACACTTCAAATAATGTTTACATGAAAAAAATGTAATGAGTTCTACATTAGGAAATGTACACGGAAGCTGAAGGATCACATTGTGGAACATAAATCTGAGATACTTAGTAAAGTTAATACTATTACACTTCCCAAACACATGGATGAGAATGGGATAGACCATGAATTCTGCTCTAGGGTGGTTGATGCTGTGTATAGGAACAAAAGGGATTGTGACTAATATATTAGAGGTTTGTGAATATGAGTGGATTTTAAGAATGCAAGCAGATAAAAAACTGGTATAAATGCAACTGTTGATCTTAAACCATTACTAAGAAGCAGAGAAACGTATCTGCATAAATAATAGATTTTAATTAATTATATATTTTATGTGTATTATTTTATATACATGCCTGTGTATATGTTGCTTTTAGAACTTTAAGATATTATTGCTGCATTTGAATAATTGATTTTGTATGTGGATTGGTGCTCTGTCACATGGGTTTTAGTTCAAATCGCATTAATTGAGTTATGCTTAAATTGTTAGTTATTTACCCACTGAGAAAGGGCTTTTCCCTTAAAGCTTTGTGTTCTTTTACTGTGTTCGACAAAGAAACCACTGAAATCTGCTAGCATTTCCAGCTCTGGAGTTTTTGTTCTTTGTACTTTTTGTTCTCCAGTAGACGTTCTCTTTAGTGTTGGTCATATGTTGTTTGTCCTTTTTAAGCCCAACCATGCATCCCAAATCTCTGACAACTTCTGTACCCTTGATAAGTGTAATTCGGGGCTTGGGAGATGAAACATTTACAAGAAGAAGCCTTGGAGATGAACCATTTACAGGTTGCCTGTGTCCATTAGAGAGACATGTGCCAAGCCAGAGATGAATTTCCTGTTCCCCATCCGATTGTCCAAGTTGCACTTGAATTGACTTAGGAAGGAGCTCTGCTTTACATGGATGGAGAGCCTGTTTCAGAGATGGGGTAGTCTCTGGGATACATACCTATCTCTCCAGCAGGTCCTATTTACATCACAGGTAAGTTTTAAGTCTTTAGAATGGGTAATTCTGGTGCTGTTTGTTTTGTGGATATCCAAGAGGTCCATCAGGGTTGGGTCTGACAATGCCCTGTATGCCAGGCATAGATCTACCCTCAACAGCCCGTATGAGACTGAATACAGGGACAGGACCTCAAGGCAGTCTGCATAAGACATTTTACTTATGTCCTGCATTGTTTTAGTAAAGAACCTCTGTGGACATTCCAGTTTTTGGATATGCCTGGTTAGGTACATATCAAAGGGGGCATTGTACTCAATGATAGGTCTGATGAATGCCGAGTACTGTGGAACAAAGACTTCCTTGGAACTAGATGCCATACCTTTGTTTATAGGTTGCGCAACATAGAATGATTTTGTCACTACTGTAGACACGTGACAGTCAAAGGCTAGATTACTGTCTGTGTGTGTCCCTAAATCCCTGACCACTGGATCAACCCTAAGGGGTATGTTGTCAATATGACAGCTACCAGGGGTGGATGACTTCCCAAAGGATACTACTAGGCATTTCTTGGCATTTAGTTTTTGTCCAGGTCTCCAACACCAGTTGTTTGTCTGTGTCAGCCCTTCCTGAAGAACACTTGTGTTGGTGTGGGATTCAATGACAGCTCCTAATTTGCAATCATCTGCAAATTTAGTCAGCTAGAGACCAGTGACATTGGCCTTGACTTCAGAGAAGTAAATGCCAAAAAGGAGCTGCCCAAGGACCGATCTCCGAGGGACTCCACTTATGACTGGCCTCTGTTTTAAACCATGAGTTACATCTATAATGGCTAAAAGAATGGCAAAGGTGATACCATCATTGATAGATATCAACCAATGTGGTTTTGTGAAGGGGAGGCAAAACTTTTTGCAACATTAACAGAACAATGATGCTCTAGAGGTAAGCAGAATATATGAAAATGCCACGGTTATTGGTGAGTCTTGATGCAGAAAAAGCATCTGACAACGTAAGGTGGGATTTTTATGAGAACGGCAATGGAAGCATTTGCATTTCCTGATACAGTAATAAGGTTAATTAGAATGATATATGAGGGATGAGAGGCAAAAATCAAAGTGGGCGGGTTCCTCTCTGGTAAGTTGTGTCTGAACAGTGCAACCAGGCAGGGGTGTCTGCTTTCCCCTTTGTTACTTGCATTATATTTAGATCCATTGGCAAAGAAAATAAGTGACTCAGAAATTCAAGGATATAACTGGTATGGTGTACAAGAAAAGTTAGGTTTACTTGCAGATGGTATTATTTTGTACCTGATGAAATCAGAAAAGGACATCTCAGTGTTGCGGAAAGTACAGTTGTGCAAAACATTGCCATAACAGTATATGTCCTTCTTTTTTACTGTTGCAGTATTATTCACTGAAGGGATCTCTTGCTAAGGATAGCACAATGTTCAGCCAATATACCAAAGTCTGTAGGTCTTATAGGTGCCATAAGTCACATGTATGTTCCCTGTGTAGATTGCAGGGCACAAAGGTGACATACAGATGCAAATACTCAGAACTGAATTGCTCCAAGAGGAGTAAATAACCTCAGGGGCAAAGGAGAATAGGCACATCCAGAAGAAAAAAAGTTCAGAAGGGAAAGCAAGAGAGAGCTCCTTGGCCAGAAGGGTAACAAAACACAGGGGCAAGAGCTGTAACAGAGGGGGGAAGGAAGGAGGGACCAAATACTGCAACAGTAAAAGACGGGCATCTACTGTTATGGTAAGATTTTATACAACTGTACTATGACCTTTCATAACACTGCTGCAGTATTCTTCACTGAAGGGAGAGTACAAGATCTAAAAAGAAGACTGTGAGGAGGAAGGCACAGAAGAGTCCTCTACAAACCCATGCAGAATAACTCTGGCAAAACCTTATCTGTACCTGGAAATAACATCCAATTTATAATGCTTAGTAAAGGGATTAACAGAGGACCAAGCAGCAGCCTTAAGGGTGGAATTGGTATCCAAACCCTTGAAAAAGGCACCAGAAGAGGTACCTGCCCTAGTAGAATGTGCCTTTACAGATGAAGAAAGACATTTGCCATGAAAAGAATAAAAAAAAAAAGAAAATGGCCTTAGAGATCCAGGAGGATAGGGTTTGACTGGAAACATCCAAACACAAAGTTCTGGGATGAACGGAAACAAAACGTTGCTCTGACTTGCAAATAACCTTTGTTTTATCCAAATATCTGAGCTGTCTATGCAGGTCCAAGGTGTGAAGAACCTTCTTACTGGCAGACTGTGGAGAAAGAAAAAAGGAAAGGAGTTGAATAGACTGATTAAAGGGACAACTCATTAACTTTCTTGGGCACAAAAGAAGGATGGGTATGAAGAGACACCCTGTCTCTATGAAACATTAAAAATGGAGGAACAGCCATAAGAGCCTAAAGTTCAGACACTGTCTTGGCAGAGGTAACAGCTAACAGCAGAACAACCTTCCAAGTACAAAGCTGTATGCAAGCTTAGCTAGCAAGTTCAGAAAGAGCCTGCCTCAATTTTTCAAGTACAATATTGATGTCCCAAGAAGGTGGAATAGGCTTTCTTGGGGGGCTGATATGAAGAATCCCTTTAAGAAATTGTTTGACTTCAAACTAAGAGGCCAAATGGAGATTCAAGGGCAGATGAGCAGAGTTTGCTGACAGGTGAGCTTTAACTGAAGAATACGCCAAGCCCAGCATGGAGCAAATCACACAAATGAGATAACCAAGGAATCCCAACTGAAAAGGGATCCTGATGGCAAAAGAGGCACCAAACATAAAATCTTTTCCATTTAGACACATGATTTTCTGCTAGTGGGTTTCCTAGCCTCTTGCAGAACCCAAAGCATGTCCTCAGAAAAGAGGTGCCTAAAAGGGATCAAAACCCTGTCACTCACAGTGTCATTTGAAGAGTGGACAGGTGAGGATGGATAACAGATCCCTTTGTCTTGTTTGGGAAGATCTATTCAGTGAGGTAATTTGTGGTGATTGCCCCTGGTCAGATGAAAAATAAGGGGGAACCAGTGCTGTCTGGGCCAAAAGGGAGTCACCAGCAAGATTTTGGGAGAGTCATGCTTGATCTTGTGCAGAATTCTTGTCAGTAGAGGGAGGGGAGTAAAGGCATACAGAAACATTCCCTTCCAAAGAAAAGACAGGGCATCCACTTTGCAAGTCAGACGATTTGATACTCTTGAACAGAATAGAGGAAGCTGTCTGTTCAGAGAGGAGGCAAAAAGATCTACATGGGGAATACCCCACAGATAGACTATGGCCTGAAACATATCTTTGGAAAGCATCCATTTGTTAGCCAATGTTCTGGACTTGCTCAGAAAGTCTGCCACTAGATTGTGCGCTGAAGGAATGTAAACAGCTTGAATAATCACCTGATAGTCAGACCCCATGCCTGAAGAGATAGTCTGCAAAAGAGAGAAGACCTCATACCACCCTCAACGTGTTGATATACCACATCACAGTGGTACTGTCTGTGAAGATTTTCATGAGACCAGTTAGAAAAAGGGGATGAAAAGCCTGTAGAACCAGAGGTATAGCCCTCATCTGTTTTACATTGATATGATCTGACCTCTGATGATGAGGCCAGAAACCCTGAACTTTTTCAGATGGCAACAAGAAGCACACCACCCCAAGTCTGAGGCATCTGTGAACAGTTCTTGGGAAGGAATTGGAGCCTGAAAGGGCAGGCCTGGATTCAGAGAAATATGCTGAATCCACCAATGGAGCTCGAGTGTGAGACAAGGAAGCAAAGGAACAGGGAACTCCAGGGGATAGCAATGTTAAAGCCACACCAATCTGTGGTACCATTGAAGCTTCTTAATACGGTTGTGGTTCACTTTCACAAGAAAAACTGTCAGAAGCTTCAAATAAAAGTTTGTATTCATTAATACAACAGATTTATGAAAAACATTATACAGACCAAGAAACCTTGGGCAGTTTGGAAAAAGAAGTGGCTAAGGAAGTGCAAACATACAAAGAACAAAATCTAGAGATTTTGAAAGGTATAAAAAAGCAATAGGGACATGGGAAGGAAAGAGAGAGATCTGATATGGTACACTGTTTATGCAAATGAGAAAGCTAAATTAATCAACACAAAAAAAGGCAGCCCCAAAGATATTCGAAGAGAAATACAGGCAAAGGAGACAGACATAAAAAAATAAGATTAGTAAAGTAGAAGATAAAAAAATAGAAAATGGAGTTATGGAATAGAAAATGGAGTTATGGAATACTTGTGAAGTGAAGGATTTAGTGCTGAAAGTCTAACAGGTTATATCACAACATGATGAAACAACGAGTCCCCAAGGTAAGGAGAAACCGGAGGAGCAGGAGACATCTGAAGAAATATGGACATGGGAAAGAAAAAGAGATTTAATATGGTGCCATATTTATGCAAATGAGAAAGCAAAACTAATCAATACAAAAAGAACAGCACCAAACATATTTCAAGAGAAATACAGACAAAGGCATCCAGACATGGAAAATGTTACAATACAAAAAATAAGAAAAGAGAGGAAAAGTACAAAGGAGGATTAGTAATGAAGACGTTAAAGAAATAGAAATTGAAGTTATGTATTACCTGTGAAGTGAAGGATTTGGTGCAGAAAATCCAACTCAAATAACATCACAACAGGATAGATCAATGGATCCCCAAATTAAGGGGAAACCAGTGGATCGAGAAATATCTTATCAGTTGCCATATGAAGATACTCCTTTATTCAAAGCGAGTGCAAAGCGAATACAGTTGGTATAGTCCCAAGCACAAAATAACGCCACAGTAATGCGTATGTTTTCGACTCAATACATACAAGTCTTCTTCAGAAAACAAAACACAAATCATTATGCATGTAATGCCTTATATATCATCACCACCAATTCAAAATAAGTTAATTAACCAATAAAATCCTCTCCAGTGTTAATTAACCTAATTGAACAGTGAGTTGTATTTGAAAATACATTCCTTAATAAACCAGCACAGTTCACATATTTGTTTAACTTATTTGTAGTAAATAACGAAGTAGAAAAATATTAAAATATTAAAATATGTAAATAGATACAATAAAATATACTTTAAATGCCATTTATACTTTAAATAAAACATATTTTAGTTCGTACTGAAAAAAATATGTTAAATGTTATCCAATGGTGCCCTCTTGTGGTAAATTTGCAAAATTTACAAAATTTCAAAGCTTAGCAGCTCTAAGTTTCAACACTGAAGAAATAGAAAGCATGTCATTAAGTCCTGGAAATTTAGTGGAGTCCAAAATTATTTGCCACAATAATTCCTTATATTGTAATTTTGCCAGCCACATACCACCCCTAATTTCTTTGGGGACAATTTCCAGGACAAAAAAACTGAAAGTAGCTTGTGGGCATTTTAAAGAGTGCCTATATAATGCATTTTTATTGTTTTGTCTCATTATTTCATATGTATGTTCATAAATACGATTTCTCAACTTCCTTTCAGTCTTTCCAACATAAAATGCACCGCAAACATTACAAGTAGCGATGTAAACAACACCCTGGGTGTTGCAATTAGAAAAGGTGTCACTAACAGAATTTTTGTCCCTGGAAGGGATGACAATGTGTGTTTGATTAACAACATAAGGACATTGTGCACAAAATCCACATTTAAAGGTTCCAAACCTTTTTAATGAACCATTTGATTTATTAGGTCCGTTAAACTCAAATAGTTGTTTAAAGTTGTTGTCTTTCCTAAAAATAAATTTTAGTGGCCGTTTCTTCTTGAGAATCTCTAAGTCGGAGAATTCAATAAATTTATTCCATTCCCTTGTAACAACCTCCCTAATAACACCTGAATCGCCAGAATAATCAAAGACAAATGCTTCATTAAAGTTATTAGTAACATTATCAGATGAACCTGGCTGAGTACGATAGGTCATAGCTTGTCCTAAAATAGGGGAAAATCGGTCACATCTTCATTCAACAAATGCATTTAACATCTGTTGTAATAGACTTTCAAGATATCCTCTTTCCCTAAACATATCCAGAACATTATTACTTTCTTCCAAAAAATGATTGTCACTGGATGTCATTCTACTTATGCGACCTAACTGTCCTTTGACTAAATTTTTCTTTTGAAAAAATGGGTGGGCACTTCTAAAATGCAGATATGAATTAGAAAAGGTTGCCTTACAAAAAAATTTTGATGAGAAACCAGTGTTAAGTTTAGTAAGGGTAACATCCAAATATGTAAGCTGACTGGGATTATAATCGTATGTAAAATCCAAAAATGTGGTGGTACTTTTAATGTACTCCAAAAATTCCATAAAATTTTCAAAGGTTCCTTTCCAAAAGATAACTATATCGTCCAAGAACCGTTTATATAAGCACCAATATTGTGCAAAAGGGCTTTCAAGGACGTAAAGTTGTTCCCACCTAGATAAAATAATATTCACATAGGTCGGAGGACATTTGGCACCCATGGCAACTCCCCTAATTCCCCCTGAAAAAACATAAAGTTGTTGTTAAGTATGGTTTCCATGAACAGTAAACAGTTGTTAAAAACATCTTGAGAAAAAAGCCTACTGTCCCTCATGCTATCTTCCAACCATTGGAGGCCTATATCGTGTGGAATACAACCAAATAGGTCAACCACATCCAACGTAACAAACACTAGTTCTGGAGAATAAAGGTTACGCTCAACACATTGAAGAAAATCCCAAGAGTCTTTCAGTGAAGTAACACCCTGGTTGGAAAGTTGTTTGAGTTTTTGGTCTACGTATTTTGCAAGAGATGTAGTGACAGAACCTTCAGAAGAAACGATAACTCTTAAGGGTGGATCACTCTGATCCTTATGTACCTTTGGTATACCAAATACTGAAGGAACTCTGGGGTGCTTGTTGAGCAAAAAATTAAAACTCTCCTGATCAATGGAACCTTCCAAAAGTAAATCGTTCAGCAATAAACTAATTTTAGAGTTAGATATATTAACTTCATTAATCGAGGCCCTAGAATATTTATTGTTGTCTTGTAACAAGTCTTTCATTTTGGACTCATAAATAATGTAATCCATCAGCACAGTCCCACCACCTTTGTCTGGGTGCATAATCCTAATATTATTGTTGTTCCTCAATTCATTAAACACCTTCCTCTCATCCCAGGATAAGTTGGAAAAAATCCTGTGTTGGTTTATGGTGTTTCTAACTTCCCTTTCCATAACACATTCAAGATTTTTCAACTGTGGGTGCAGTGGTGGGTTGAAAGTGCTTTTTTTCTTTAAAGGATTACTATCTAAAGGACCCTGTATATTTCCTTGAAAAATTAGTGCCAAATTCATTTTCCTTAAAAACATTTTTATATCAACAATAACCTTAGGTAAACAGGCTTTGCGTAAAGGGATGAATTTAAACCCCTTTGAAAACAAATCAAAATGTGTAACAGTTAGTTCCAAATTAGTGTAATTGAAAATATTGTAACCCTTGCAATGAAAAGTATATCCATGTTGGACTATAGATGAATCTTTATTAACATTCATCTCTGGTTCCATCTGCGGTTGTAAGGATGGTAACGGACAGGATTCTGGTTGCGAATCCTGTCCGACCTCCTTAAAGGGGGTGTTTGTATAAGTGGGGAGTGGGTGTCTTGCCCTTCAAAATCGTCGTGTCTGTCTTCATCAATATCATTGAAAACATGCACATGACTTTTCTCTTGACCTCTATTACCTAGACGTCCAGAAGAATGGAAAGGTTTTGGTAATGGATATGCATTGTTTTCCCTATAATCCTTTAAATCCCTCTCAAGTTTACTTTCTTTCCTTTTTATGTTGTTAATACACTTAATTTCTATATCAGAAAAAATGTCAAAGTAAAATTTCTTTTCAGGTTCAATAGTGAAAATTAAATCATTAATAATATTCTTATTAATACTTTCTATCTCCTCTAAAAGGGAAGTCCTAATACATTCATTTTCATTAATAATAGCTGCCACCACGTCTAAACCACACTTATCAAAGATTTTAGTTAAATTAAAATAAAATTCTGAGCCATGAACTACATTGTTGGGAAACTTTACAATACAAAGCCCCTTTGGTACAATTTGTTTCTCAAGACAAGTCCAGAGAAACGAACAGTCACATCCCAAGCGCTTATATTTTTCTAAAAGATAATACAGTTCATCACAGAAACTTCTGTTCCATTGATCAGGAGAGTTTTAATTTTTTGCTCAACAAGCACCCCAGAGTTCCTTCAGTATTTGGTATACCAAAGGTACATAAGGATCAGAGTGATCCACCCTTAAGAGTCATCATTTCTTCCGAAGGTTCTGACACTACATCTCTTGCAAAATACGTAGACCAAAAACTCAAACAACTTTCCAACCAGGGTGTTACTTCACTGAAAGACTCTTGGGATTTTCTTCGATGTGTTGAGCATAACCTTTATTCTCCAGAACTAGTGTTTGTTACGTTGGATGTGGTTGACCTATTTGGTTGTATTCCACACGATATAGGCCTCCAATGGTTGGAAGATAGCATGAGGGACAGTAGGCTTTTTTCTCAAGATGTTTTTAACAACTGTTTACTGTTCATGGAAACCATACTTAACAACTTTATGTTTTTTCAGGGGGAATTTTTTAGACAAATTAGGGGAGTTGCCATGGGTGCCAAATGTGCACCGACCTATGCGAATATTATTTTATCTAGGTGGGAACAACTTTACGTCCTTGAAAGCCCTTTTGCACAATATTGGTGCTTAAACGGTTCTTGGATGATATAGTTATCTTTTGGAAAGGAACCTTTGAAAATTTTATGGAATTTTTGGAGTACATTAAAAGTACCACCACATTTTTGGATTTTACTTATGATTATAATCCCAGTCAGCTTACATATTTGGATGTTACCCTTACTAAACTTAACACTGGTTTCTCATCAAAAATTTTTCGTAAGGCAACCTTTTCTAATTCATATCTGCATTTTAGAAGTGCCCACCCATTTTTTCAAAAGAAAAATTTAGTCAAAGGACAGTTAGTTCGCATAAGTAGAATGACATCCAGTGACAATGATTTTTTGGAAGAAAGTAATAATGTTCTGGATATGTTTAGGGAAAGAGGATATCCTGAAAGTCTATTACAACAGATGTTAAATGCAGTTGTTGAACGAAGATGTGACCGATTTTCCCCTATTTTAGGACAAGCTATGACCTATCGTACTCAGCCAGGTTCATCTGATAATGTTACTAATAACTTTAATGAAGCATTTGTCTTTGATTATTCTGGCGATTCAGGTGTTATTAGGGAGGTTGTTACAAGGGAATGGAATAAATTTATTGAATTCTCCGACTTAGAGATTCTCAAGAAGAAACGGCCACTAAAATTTATTTTTAGGAAAGACAACAACTTTAAACAACTATTTGAGTTTAACGGACCTAATAAATCAAATGGTTCATTAAAAAGGTTTGGAACCTTTAAATGTGGATTTTGTGCACAATGTCCTTATGTTGTTAACCAAACACACATTGTCATCCCTTCCAGGGACAAAAATTTTGTTAGTGACACCTTTTCTAATTGTAACACCCAGGGTGTTGTTTACATCGCTACTTGTAATGTTTATGTGCATTTTATGTTGGAAAGACTGAAAGGAAGTTGAGAAATCGTATTTATGAACATACATATGAAATAACTAGACAAAACAATAAAAATGCATTATATAGGCACTCTTTAAAATGCCCACAAGCTACTTTCAGTTTTTTTTGTCCTGGAAATTGTCCCCAAAGAAATTAGGGGTGGTATGTGGGAGGCAAAATTACAATATAAGGAATTATTGTGGCAAATAATTTTGGACTCCACTAAATTTCCAGGACTTAATGACATGCTTTCTATTTCTTCAGTGTTGAAACTTAGAGCTGCTAAGCTTTGAAATTTTGTGAATTTTGCAAATTTACCAGAAGAGGGCACCATTGGATAACATTTAACATATTTTTTTTTAGTACGAACTAAAATAGGTTTTATTTAAAGTATAAATGGCATTTAAAGTATATTTTATTGTATCTATTTACATATTTTAATATTTTAATATTTTTCTACTTCGTTATTTACTACAAATAAGTTAAACAAATATATGAACTGTGCTGGTTTATTAAGGAATGTATTTTCAAATACAACTCACTGTTCAATTAGGTTAATTAACATTGGAGAGGATTTTATTGGTTAATTAACTTATTTTGAATTGGTGGTGGTGATATATAAGGCATTACATGAATAATGATTTGTGTTTTGTTTTCTGAAGAAGACTTGTATGTATTGAGTCGAAAACGTACGCATTACTGTGGCGTTATTTTGTGCTTGGGACTATACCAACTGTATTCGCTTTGCACTCGCTTTGAATAAAGGAGTATTTTTATACATCTTGGTTTTTACCCTTCATTTGGATTTCCAGGGCAGGCAACTTTTTGGTTTTGGCTTCGTTTGAGCTTGCTTACCATCGCTACTTGGCCATATGAAGATACCTTGGAGAGTTTCATAGGAAACCACTACAAATGTGCATCTGAAATTGCACAGCAAGGAAAGGAACAGGAAACTGTGACAACTTTGACGCAGTCAATGTTGTGAAGTGATAGGCCAGTCAGATTCCATATGAAAGAGCAACAGATGACACAAGATGAAACTGAAGAGAATGTGGTACAGGAAGACTCTCTGGAACTTTCTAATGAATGCCTACAGGAAATGGAGAACAAATAATGTGCCTTCAGTTTAGAAGAAAATGATCTAAGAGAAGAAGAGTTGCTTGATTTAAAAGGAATTGGCAGACATATTAAGATCAATGAAAGAAATAGACTGCAGAAAGTCAATAAAAACCAAAAAGTTAGAAGTCTGATAAAACAAACGAATGCAGTAATTAGGACAGTCCACAGAAATGTATGTGATAAAACAGAAGTAAACAGGATACATTGCTTTGCAGCTAAATTAATAACAGATAAAGTCTTACCACAAAAACACGGAATAGTAAGGAAAGAAAGGGAAGAAATCGGGTTCAGTCATTTAGGCAGTGAGACATTTCCCTGTGGTACATTTTACTGGAGACACATAGCTGAAGTGACATTCAGCTGCAGAGAAATATGGCTTGTTTGCAAATTCCCTGTGAGCAAAGAGGAGAATGCAGTGTCATGCCCACAACTTCAATAACCAAATGCACAGGGAGAAAATAATGTCCATGGTCGCCAAGGCAACATGAGACAGCAGGCAGTATGGCAGACATCAGCAGGCTGGTCAGACAGCATGTCAGTGGCAGTAAAATGCAATGCACAATGGGCAGTGCCTTCATAATTGGTGTGTGTGGACCACTATCGCTTTCACAGTTTCTAGGGAACACTACCTAAAATGCATAGTGGAGCATAAATGTGACTACAGTAGCCTGCAGGATTTCCTCACTACTGTAGCACTTCTACATGTTGTAGCTGCATAAGTGTGTACTGCACACTGAGCACAACACTCACTACTTCTTCATCCAAGCACTTGTTTATTAAAGCTGTGGGCATGACAGTGTGTGCTTCTCTTTGCCTACAGGGAATTTGCAAACAGCCATATTTCTTTGCAGCTGAATGTCACTTCAGCCACATGTCCCCAACCAAATATACCACAGTGAAAGGTCTCACTGCCTAGGTGCTTGAACCCGGAGAAATCGAATGCCATCATAGACGTATTGAATAAAGAAAACTATAAAGCAATTAAAAACAAACAAGAAGTATCATTGCTAGAAGAGTATAGAAGAAGAAACAGATCAACAAAAATACTCAGAAAGACATGATAAAAGCAATGTTCAGTATCAGAAAAGATCAGGATCTATCATGCACTAAACTAAAAGTATCAGCACAGGCAGAAAAAACTTAGAAGATATGCAGATAAATATAAAGGAAAAGCACAAAATAAGCAATTTATTGATGACCCCAAAAAGTTTTATAGAGAACTGGGAAACAAGGGGAAAAGGAATTGAAACACCACCAAAAAAGAAGAAAGATACATTTTGGAGAAGTATCTATGAAGATCCTGTGGAATATAAAGAAGCTAAATGGACAGAAGAAGTAAAAGAAAGAATAAGTTCAAATGTACAGAATATGAAATGGGATGAAGTAACAGCCAGAGAGATTGAAATAAAGTTATGAAAAGCTCCTAACTGAAAAAACCCAGGCCCAGATGCAGTACCTAACTTTTAGCTAAAAGTATTAACATCTTTACATGAAGACTTAGCCATAAGTAATAACTATTTATATGTGCAGACACCAATCTGGTTAACAACAGGAAAAAGAATACTCCTACTTATGAGTCAACCTGCAAACTATCCTAAAAACTATAGACTAATAACTTGCCTTCCAACGACATATAAACTATACACTGGTATTGAGGTCAACCGTTTGTAGTCATTTAGAAGAAAACTCAATCATAGCAACAGAACAAAAGGGTAACAAAAGAAAGTCATATGAAACAAAGGATCATTTGCTGTTAAATAAAGTCATAATGGAGAACTGTAAAAAGGGGGAAGAACCTAGGTATGGTATGGATAGACTGTGCTTAAAAATATATAAGATATACCCTACAATGATTGATTACATTACAGCGACCATGAAACAGTGGCAAACCACTTTGCAGTTAAACCACGATAAAGGTTAAATTATTATTCCAGGGATAAAAATTCAAAGGGGAATATTCCAGGGTGACTCTCAGTGACTGTTGCTCTTTTGTCTTGCCCTTAACCCATTAAGCTGTCTACTTAACAGATTAGGTCATGGCTACAATTTGATTCCCAGAAAACAACAAAGTGTAAAGACTTAACTTTTTTTTGCAGATTATTCAAAACTGTATAGTTCTTCAGATAAGAGACTGAAAGCAGAGCTGCAATTGATCAAAACATTTACAGATTTTATAAGAATGTCATTTGGTCTTGATAAATGTGCAAAAGCAACCTTTAAAGCAGGAAAGCTGCAGCACCAAGAAAACATCAGTTTGGGACAGGAATGTGACATAGAGATGAACGTGAGCAAGAGGGAGTGTACAAATATTTGGGAATTGATGAATGATCAACAATAAAATGTGAACAAATGTGAATAAAACTTAGTAAGGAATATTTTAGAAGACTAAAATTAAACTGAAAACACAGTTGATATATAGGAGCAAAGTCCAATTTATAAACCAATTTGCTGTTGCTGATCTAACTTACAGTTTTGGAGTGACTGACTGGCTCCAAAAGGTGTTGGATAGGTTGCATATGAAAAGAAGGATGCTTCATGCTCAACAAATGATGTATAAAAATCATTGCATACCAAGACACATGTTCTCTGTTCTGAAGGAGGTATGGGCCTCCTCAAAACTGATTACATGTATAGATCTGCAATCGTTGGACTGCATAGATATCTGTTGACCTCACAAGACCCAAGTGTAGTGAAAATTTTGCAACACGAGAAGAATAAGTCTAAGATGACTTCCCTGATTAGTTTAGCAGAAGCATATCGGTGTCAAGCAGGAAGTATACAGGTTAAGTCAGGCACCAACTGAATGTGCCAAAAAACAAAAGAAAGAATATAAGGTAAAGGATCCGATGGGAAGGGAAGAAATGAGTTAAATGCATAAATATAGTTGCATGTATAGAAAATTCTTGGAATAACCTCATGTTGGTCAGGATTGAATGCAGGAATGGTTAAGGAGAGGTGAATTTACACCAAAATATGAAAGGTTAATATTTGCGGCCAAAGAAAGTGGACAACATACACATTGGTTTACAATGTCCACTGAACATGTGGAAGAAACAGACAAATGTAGATTCTGTAAAGCAGAATTGGAAACAGTTGCACATCTTGTTGCTGGTTGTGATATACTAATGGCAGAAGGACTGTATACTGAAAATGTGGCAAGACCGTTGCATTGGGGAATATGCAAACATTATAATAGTGAAGTAGCTGAAAAACACTGAAAACATGAGCCACAAAGCATGATAGAAAATGTTGAAATTTATATTACAATTGATTATCCATTACCAACAGTTCAAAAAATACATGCAATACAACCAGATAAGTAGTTCATGAAAAGACAAAAGTAGCATTGATCATTGAAATTGCCACACACAGTGACCACAGTGTCTTATGTACAGAGAGACACACAAAGTCATAAAATACCAAGATTTGCAGGCAGAAACGAGGGCAGCCAGTTACAATAGTAGTAGGAGCAACGGGGTCTTATAAAAAAGATTTTCAATCATACTTAGATATGTTATCAATACAGGTAACTCCATAAGAATTGCATGAGTCATTACTGGGCACATTGTGGGTGCTGCAAAGAGCAATTCTAGCTAATATTAAACACTGAAGCAATACTAATTTAATGAACTTTAATAATACTTTGACTTAGGAATGGGGTCCATTCCTGTTGTGGCATTACAAACCCAAAAGACTTGGATAAATTAAAAAAAGGAGCCTGGCATGAGGAAGTATGGAAATGGTGGAAGCCATAAACCCCAGAATCCTTAGAAACTCCCTGGTCATGAGACAGGAAAGAGGAAGAAGACACTGGAAGAAGGCTGTAAGACACAAAACCTTGGGAGAAGGAAGAGAAGCCAACATGGGAATGGTTCAAATCCTGCAAACGAGAAAAATATGATCCTGAGAGGGTGTAAGCACCAACTTCTTGAGATTGATGGTGAACCACATGCTTTGTAAAGACAAGTAGTAAAGTAAAAAGCTTGTAGAAGAAGCCTGAATAAGCAGGTTGTCTAGATAAAAAAATGCCTGTATCCTTCAAAGCTGGAAAAGGCAAAGGCATTTGGTGAATACCATTGCAGCACTAGGAAGGCCAAAGGGCAAAACTAAGAATTGAAAATAAGAAGAAGAAACAGAGAAATGTCAATATGGATATGAAGATAGGCATCCTTGAGGAATAGAGAGATCAATAATGCCTGGAGGAGAAAGAGAGGAAAAAGTCTAAAGAGACAGCACTCTGAAAGAAGGGACCTTGAGAAATGTGTTGAGGAGAGAGTGGTCTAGAACTTGTCTTGAATTTCCCTCCTTCCAAGGAACCAAAAACATCCTGGAGTAAAAACCCTTCCCATGTGGGTGGGTGGAACAGGCTGAATGGTGCCAAGATCCAAAAGGGCTTGCAAAACCTCTGGGAAAAGAGACAGTTGGTCTGGAAGAAGCTGCAGAATGCCTGAAAAGGATAGGGGGAGAGTTTTCAATCATGGAATACTCCTGATGAATGATAGCACCCAAGTGTCTGAGGTGATCTGTTGCCAATTTGGGAGAAGGGGAGAGAGAGAGAAAGGTGGAGATACAAGGGGACCTGGCCAAAGGGAACAGGAGGCAAAATGTCAAATAGAAACAAGCTTGTCCTAAAAGGAAGGCTTGTGACATGTAGATGTCTGAGTGGACTTAGCAGGAAAAATATGTCTGGACCCTTTCTTACCTTTGGGAGGTCGATGAGTCTGCCTATGGACAAACACAGATTTTAAAGGGTAATTCCTCTGAAATTTTGGCATAGGGGAAACAAAAAATATGCATCGTCTTACCCTTATCCAGGAAGGACATGAACAGGTCCAGCAGCTGCTGTTCCAAAAATATTTGCATTATCCAGAACAGCATCCAAAAGTTTGGCTTAAATATCATTAGGCAAAGTCTGAAGAAGAAGCCAAGAAATCACCTCGGCACAGAACCAAAAGTAGTAGCTTTGGAAGAGGCAGCAGCATCATAACTGCATTTTATGGAGTGACGAGTGACCTGGGGAGTGGACCCAAGCAGGGAAAGAGCTGAAGCTGTCCTTCTGAATCAGAAATATCAGACACAACCTTAGCCACCTGAGAAAGGACAGCCAAGAAATACCTGGTCATGTGGGTTTGGTAACTAACAGCTCGAAATTACAAGATCGCAGCAGTATATACTTTTTTACCCAACCTTTCCATAGCTCTACTATCCTCATCAGGAGGAAGGAGATTAACAGAAGGCAAATGTTTCAAAGGTTTATCAGTTGAGATTGAAACCCCAAAAGTTTAAGCAGAAGGACACAAACAACAATTTGCAGTCCTAAGCCACCTTGTATCTGGTTTCCTAGGGGCCAGTGGCTGAGAATCAGGATCTACAGAGGCAGCAGATGTGTCAAAAAGAGCTGCTAACAAAGCAGAAACAATTGGTGGCTTAGATGATTCCATTTGTAGAAGCTCATAGTATCTCTATTGGATGTCAGAGACCTTGGAGCAATCCCACTTAAAGTACTTTATCATAAAAGCAATAGCATCCCCAATTAAGAATTCTTCCAAGGAGGAATCTGGGCTCAAAGAATCCTCTTCCTTTGAACTATAGTCCAGAGAAGAAATTTGGGATGAGTATGCAAGGGATTCCTCCACAGAATCTAGGTCCTCATCTCAGGAATCTGGTTCCCTTGTCCTTTTAATAGACGTGGAAGACCATGGAGGAACAGGGACCGACATCCCCTGAGGAGGCATCAAAGCCATCATGGCAGTGAACAAGACTTAAGCAAAATCCTGCTATTCATATTGAGGATCCTCAGTGATATGGACAATATGCATGATCTTTTGCTTTTTCATAAGCAGGACATCACCCCTAACAACCCACAGTGGCTCAGTCCCTTAGTGGGATTCAATGATCATAGTAGGAATCTCTTCCTGCAGTAAGATTTGAGGAATTATCCTTGGTTCTTCAGAAATAATCAGCTGTGATTCACCCTCAACGTCCAAAGCAGATGTCTGAAAAGCCTCAGAGAGCGTGCAAGAACTTGGAGCCATGCCGGTTTCTGACAGGATCACTGCAGAGGAATCAAATGCAAGCACTGGACGTTCTTTGGGGCTTTCACTAGGTTCTACAGTGATGTCCATTGAAGGGTGGACAGCAACCGTGTCAGACCTAGACTTTTTGACTTTTTTCTTGGAAAATGTCTGTCCTTCAGGAAGGGAGGATTCCACCAGAGCATCCTGAGCTAACAAATTAAGATGTTGGATCTTGAGGTGTATGGCGAGGAAAGATAAGTGACTATGGAGGGATTTAGGGACAAACTATTGACAGATAGAGCACTGCATACTGTCGTGGGAAGCATCTAGGCAAACAAGACACTTGTTGTGATGGCCTTTATGGGGAATCTGCCTACCACACTAACATTTTAACATTTTCCCTTCTTGGATGACATGAACACAAGTAACAACAAAACTGAGAAAAAAATAGAAACCCCAACCAGGCACTTCTCTGAAGATGGCTAGGTAACCAACACATCAGAAGGGCATTCATTCCAATGTTTGATAATGGTGTTTGGATTGGCAGCAAAGAAGTTCTGATATTAGCATTTGTACATCACCTTTATGACCTACATAGGGAGCGTAAGTGTGACATACAGCACCTATAAGATCTAGAGGCTTTGGTATACTGGGTGGATGTTGGGCTATCTTCAGTGAAGAATACTGCAACAGTGATGTGGAAGGACATCATTCAGAGACAATTCCAAGGTTTTTTGGGATATAAAATTAATGAAGACAAAACAGAGGCTACAGCAATAAACCATGCACCCAAACCTGAACTGGTTCAACAATACCCATATGTATTTAGGAGTACGGATTAAAAAGGATTCATTTATGTCAGCTATGGATAGATAGGAAGAGACTAAACAAAAGATATTAAAAAAAATGAGAAAGTGGAAGCTTGTGTTTATTGATACGAATAGCAAGATACAAGTCGTGACAATGTTTTAGTCCCTTTAATTTTATACTTAGGTCAGGCATATTTTTATCAGCCAGAGGGGAAGTTGTGGATAGTACTTAATAAAGAGTTGAAGGACTTTATTTGGAAGGGGACGAGGGCAACAGTCAAGTGTGATAAGCTGATCCTCCCAACAGAACAAGGAGGTTTAGGATTACCTGATTTGAAGGGATATTTTAGAGATACTCAGTTATGGGTCTTGTAAATAACACAAGCAGAAAGCTACAACGGAAAGGGGTGATGATGAAGTGTTGTGGGAGTAATACAAGAAATAATGAAAGAATGAGATATTGGAAGCAGATCCTTAAGGGGGATAACAACAGTCATAAAGAATATTGTACTCATAAAGTAGCAGAAAGTATGCCAAGAACTAAGACACTACTGGAATGATAAGACTCTGCTGCTAAGGATGACTGCAATTAGTGGGGCACAGAATAGACAAGAGGAGGCCTAAATTTAATGAAGGAAGCTGGTAAAGGAAACAAGGTATTGGGAACAAATAATTAGAGATGGAAATGTAACAGAATAGGAAAAGGCCAGTAAGGCATTTGGATTGCAGGCTGGTGACTGCCTTATCTATCTGGGATTGATATTAGAGTACACACAAAGAGAAGAGGACAGGGGAATCCTAAATTAAAGACCTGCAATGGTTGAGTTTTTAAATGAATCTAGAACACAAGCTGCTGTTGAAAATGGATAATTAGCAGGGTATACAAAATATTGCACAATAACTATAGGAATCAATCAGAAAAGGATTGAAGCGATTGGGAAGAGACATTAGATATGCAATTCACAAAGAAACAATGGGAGGACATATGTATGGCTCCCAAATATGCAACAAAATCTAGAAGATTTAGGATTTTTCCTGGAAGTGTTTGCATAGACACATTTATACCTCAAGCAGACTTGAACGATTTTTTTTCTTTGGGTAGATGGCAAATGCTGGAGAGTGATGGGGAAGAGAGAGACAATTGGTAACATATGTTCTGGAAGTGTAATGAGTTGGCAGACTTTACTATTTCCCTGCAATGTACTCAATAAAGAATACTTGGTGAGCAAATGAGTGCAACTAAGGAAATTATTTTTTGAGCTGGGATACAGGATCAGAAATGTCTACACATATTAGGGCCTTGTTAAGTTTAATTCTGGTGGCTGCTAAAAAAGCAATTACTAGAAAACAGAAATCAAAATTAGAACCAGCTATACTTTTAAGTAGTAAATATTTTAACTGAGACAAAAGAACAGGAAGTGGGATTTTTAGAAAAGGGTAGGAGTAAACTATATGGAAAATGGAAATTGTGGGGACAATACATGCAGACACATGTTCTGGAGGAGTGAGGTTTAAGAGAAGGCAGGAATTGAATAATTTATGTAATACTGCCAAGATTATATGATATATAACAATAATGTTTGTAAATGTGAATTTGTTAATATGGCTTGATTACTTTTAAATAAATGTAAATTTGCCTATGTCACAAGTGGTAATTCAATTAAGGTGTTAAAAAGAAAATGTAGTAAAAAGTGATTATTACTGTCGTGCTTCCTTACAATGCTAAATAAAATGATGAAGAAAAGGGGTTCCAACATTGATCTTGGGTGACATTTTTTGAGTGCATTTGAGTGGGACAGGTGTTTATCTCCTTACTTTCTGCAAACACCTGGGCACACAGTTATAAGATCACAGGTAATCCATAACTTCAACTTCAAGGTTTATGATGTAGTCTTGTTTCTTAACATACATACTGTAGTAGTTATTTCCCAACCAAATTAAGAAGGCTCTGAAGGGTGAAACACTTGGTTTACATATAGTATAATTAGCACTTATAAAACATTATAGGATTGCAACAAACACACTAAGTCGATATGCATTACAAAAATGGCACTAAGAAAATCCTAAGCTTCTCTGGAAGGCCATTAAACAGATATCTGGGAAGTTTTGTGAACACTTTAGTAGTTCTACAATGAAGCTTGTCGAATGAAAGACCATGTTTCTTTTAACTACCCCCAGCACAGCCAAGTTCCTCCGTAACAAGTTACCCCTCTGCTCATATTCATTCTGGCTCTGCTAGCTATTAATCTCCTCTTCATTTCTGATCTCTAAAAATACTGTCAGAAAACTAAAGAAGTCTGCCATCCTGAAACCTCTCTTGCCTTACACAGTCTTCCTTAAAATGGCAGCTCCTTGCAAAGCTAGGCCTCCCACCTATACCTTTAACCTGACTTTGACCACTGGTGTCTTACTCCCAGAATTCCTTTTCCTGTTACTCCAAGGACTACTACCCTATTGCTGTTTTTCTCTATCACTAAACTGTTAGAGAAGGCTGTATATAATCAGTTTTGGAGTATATCAATAAGTACAGCGAGAAGGCAGTCTATAATCAATTTTGGAGTAGCTCACATCTTCATCCTGCTGACAGACACCTACTGTCACTGATTACATATACTTCACCTTGGCGAGAATGTTGTACATGTGCTGTATTATTCAAGAACTTAAACAGGACCTTTAAAACCTTTGAAATTATACTCATAAAAGACTACATATATGTACATACACACACACACACACACACACACACACACACACACATATATATTCCCTTTTTTCTATAGCTACCTCATAAACTGGACAATCCAGGTTATTTCAGGGCACTATTCCCAGACATTTGTAGCTTTAAACCAAATTTATCAGACAATGGAACTAATATCCATTCTGTTTTCTTTATTTAACAATTACCTACGGCTAGACCTATCTCACATCCAAGCAACTATGGATCTTAATGATCTGGTTATACTAAATCTGGTAAGACTGCATTGCAAACTCACATTATATCTAGCCCTTCTAAACTTTTATTACATTTAAACTAATGTACCCCAAATCATGTGCTTCACCACATGTGGTACCAGCTCCATCCCTACTACATAGTATTTATACGTATATGATAACCTTCCCACCCTGTTTCAACCAGGTGCTGAACCAGTTGCAGGTAGTAACCAACTTCTTCGTAAGGCAAGCTGACATATGCAACTCATTCCCATTTCCTCGGATGAGCTTCTAATTGACACAGGTCATCTGGATGATAGTCGGGACTCTTATCTGCCTACCTCACTGAGTTAGGTTATTTTTTAAAAACAGAAGAGGAGCAGCTAGCTTCAGAAGTTGTTGCATTACTATAAACAGGTCCTTAGCAGATTAGGCACTTACCCATAACAGCAGATGTTCGAATTCGTCACTGCTGCAGTAGCCCTTAGGCTACATGGGTTGTTTTCCAACTTAGGGAACAACTGGCCAGCTTCCAAAAGCTCTGGCTCCCCTCCCATTTTCCTTCACACTGAGTGCTGACTGTTGATTTCCCTCCAGAGAATTAGTCACTGAGAGGGAAGCTTTCCTTTGGACTTTCTTGCCCATAAAATGAGAGAAGAAACTAACAATCTCGAAATAACCAACCAGCAGTAACAATACAACATATAAAGTAGAAACAATCACGGGTCTATTTTCAGCCATCAAAAGAAATGCTCATCGAATGGCTTTTCTGCAAACAGTGAACATCAAATGGCACTGTTCTTGTACAGGCATATCATTGTAAAAAAAAAAAAAAATCTTATCATATCATTAGCAGAAGAGAGCAGAAGAGAAATAGCTCAGTAAACCTTTGCTGTGATTCCATTGTTACAAAATAAAATAGTGCATTAAAGTGCATTAAAACCACACTTCCTTTAAACATGTTCATGGGTTCATAGGTGTTACTAGGTGGCCTAGTGTGTAATAATGCTAATGCTTAATCCCTAAAATGCCTGCCCCATCATGCTGCTGCCTGTCTATCAGAGTTCCTAGTGCCTCAGTCAGAGTAGAGTCACTGGGATCCCCCAGGGGAATTTTTTATTTTCCATCCACTCATCATTTCTCTGGTGCTCTAGCAGTTCATGTGAAGTGAGTCTGCTTATGGGGGTAGAGTTCCAGATGGTGAGCAACCTGTCCTCAGCAGACCTTGTTGATTGTGGTAATGAGGTTGATGTTCCCTGGGCATGTGGGGGGGGATGGGATTTTGGTGTGGGGGATTGAGATTTTTGGGATTGTGATTGTCTAACATTATAATTTTACTGGTAAAGACTCTAAGTTCAAGCTGAGAGACATCTTAAGCTATAAGTTAGGAGAGAGAATAGCTGGGGAGTTATGTGGAGACAAGAATGGAGCTTTGTTGTGTTTAATGCCTAGGATTCCAGCTTGAGATACTTCTAGGCCTAGGAGCTGTTGCAATTGTCTATGGAGTGGGTTGCAGCCCAGGTGGGTGTCTATGACATGGTGGTCAAATGGGGGCAAATACGTAACACATGTTCGACCAACATCGTACAGTTCCCACGTGAATTGCTAATGCAATCTAACTCTAAAACGCCAACTGGTAATGTTTTTGACACATTGTAGTGCTTTGTTTTAGGTAGGTATGTACCTGTTCATGAATTCCTCGTGATTTTATATGGCATTCCGAAAATTCGACACCTAAATTTATGACATATAAGACTGAAGAATAACTCTGTTGATTAATTAAGCACCAATTAAGTGTAAACCAATGGGGTATTATACCTGGATGATTGGTCTAATACAGAGAGATGATGACCTTTTTGTGACCTGGATGAAAATCCTGGATTAAAAAGAGATGGCACACAGGATGTGCCACACAGAAGGCAGCTCTGGTATAACAGTGGCAATGTGGTGCAATCTCTTGAGGTCCCTGTCAACCGTGTCAACTCCAGTTTTAGTTTGGAGTATTTTCTTCTGGCCTTCAGTTTGATGATCTAAGGTTAAAGGAAAAGATGATGCAGTTTTGTTTTTGCCATCACTTATGTGCCATGGATCAGATACTGGTCTTGCAATGTTTGCATCACTTGGATGTCCTATGTTTGCATCCAAACTTGCTGATTCCCAACTTGCAACTTTGGCCCGGACTGGTTGGAAGTAGATGCCAAACAGGAGATGGACCACAGGAGAGGGAGAGGGAAGTACATTATGTGTGAACTCCCTCGGCCCACTGACTCCCACTGACTTGTTCTTGACTCTTTTCTACTTGTTGACTGTGTGTCTCTATCTATGAGTTGACCCTGGTTGATACCTTAGTGATGATATATAGGGGTTGATGTTTGGGGTTTGTTATAAATAGGAATGGAGGAGGAATGGTAGGAATGCATTCTGAGGCCTAGAGGAGCAGGCCTAGTGACTGACTCAAAATATCAACTTAATTGGTGACTGACAGAAAGAAGTCAACCAGGTCCAAAGAAGTCAATCCGTTGAGCGTGGAAGCCAAATTCATGTAGTCTAGAGTTTGGAGAGGATTAGATCTTCTCTTTTTACAATCAGGTCCATATCAGAGCTTCAAGGCTGATGCTTACGAGGTCTGTACATCAGAGGAATGGAGCGTATAATGGAGGGTCTGTAGAACTGTGCAGCGGAGAGGGGAGAATTGCAGCATGACCTGATTCAAGCGGCCTAACTCCTGAGGCCTGGCCATGACTGTTGTAGTTCATGATGAGCACAGCCAGGATCATCTTAGAAGTTCATGATGAGCACAGATGGGGATATTGCCAATGCAGCTTTAACCTGTGATACAGTATTTGGACAATGTGCTGGAACCTGTTTTGGTATTATGTGCTGGGTGTGCTGGGTTCTTCTGGTAAAGTTGGTTCAGTGATTAGGGGAGAGAGTAGGTAATGTTGGGTTGTTGGTTCAGGGCCAGTATGTTTTTTGATTGTGGGTACATCTGAAAGGAGGGTATAATTGTGCAGGTTTGTGGTATAGATCTGGAAATTCTTTCAACGGTGGTTTTTATGTTCTATTTATATTCTGCCTTCATAGCTGGCTTTAGAGGGTTTCTGCTGGGATCTCAACTTTTGGAGGAAGCTTATTTTCGGACAATTTTTTTGGTTCTTCACCTTTTTTTTCCAGCTCTGCAAGGGAGATTTCATTGCTGCAGGGGGCTTCTGTTGAGGCTTTTATTAATGGCTGGGGCCTGTTGGTTGGCTTGGGCATTTGGAGGAGCATCTTGGTTTAGCTCCTTCCATGGAGTTTAATGGTGGTTGTGTCAGCAGATACAGTGTTGCGGTGGGCAGTTCTCAGTTCATGAAGTGCTGGTTTAAGTGCCATGAAGTTATATGCCACTAGCCTCCTGCGGCATGAGTGCTATGAAGTTTTTTCCCTTGTTTTTAGGGCGTCCAAAATAGGGTTTTCTGTTTTGGGAGTCCAAAATCAGCTGGTCAGAGGTGGGGGTTCGATGGTGGGAGGTCCATGGTGATTAGCTGATAGATCGCGTTAGTCATACCAGTAAGGACCTGACTATTGGTGTTGAGAAACAGTTGCAGCTGTTAGTAATTGCTGTTACAAGGAGTGAGTGCTGGAACAGTGGGGGGGCTTTATGAAAGGTCATTGAATGCTTGACCATCTTAATTCCAGGAAGCTTGGGCCAGTGTATT
Source organism: Protopterus annectens (assembly GCF_019279795.1). Taxonomy (NCBI): domain Eukaryota; kingdom Metazoa; phylum Chordata; order Ceratodontiformes; family Protopteridae; genus Protopterus; species Protopterus annectens. Next base: position 1,270,554,341 of record NC_056732.1, on the reverse strand, counting down.
GATGGATGAGTAGGGATCTCCCTAGTGTTAGTGAGTTAGTTGGAGAGAGATAGGGATGATGGTTGATGAAACATGGAGTGAGCTATTGATGGGAGAGAGTCTGGGATAGCATGGTTGGACCTGGAGCAGGCTCAGACCTGATCACAGGTTACCTCTCTGGCATTGTACCTACAGCATCTCAGTATGGAGATGCCACTGCCCTCTGGAGGTGTGCATTCTTTTTGTGCAATATGGAGATGCCACTGCCCTTGAGTTTCGGCTCATGTTCTCGGTTCCTAAAGGTGTGAAAATGCCTGTTAGCCCAGTAGCGAGGGTGTAGCCGCAGGGGTGAAACCAGCTCTCTGTTAAGGTGTCCATAAATCAGAACAGCAGCCATGAGTAGCATCTGAAATTTAGTGCTCTCGCTTGAAATTGTTTGAGTAATTTGAGTAGCATGACCTCAGACATGACCCACTTATATTTGTTCTTCTGGTACTTGGTCTCGGGAACACTGGCTTGGTGATGATGCTAGCCCTGGCTGAGCCCTCAGTACCTGGGATATCAGGGTGATCCTTGCAGGCCATCTCATAATGCATCAAGGTCATCCAATCATCATTCCCTGTCAAGTCAATCATTTTTTGTTTGTACTTGATGTAGAAAGACAGTGACCTAGTCAATCATGCTCTGGGCTAGGTGCATATGATTCTGTAGCCATATAACAGGGCTAGTGCTAGTGTCATACCTGCCTGGGCCAGGTAACCTGAGAGCTTCATATTGTATGAGAGTCTCACCATGTATTCATGTCATCTCAGGAGGTGTACACCCACATGACTGAGGGAACCTGGTACTGCGAAATTTGTGTAGTGACCTTGAGTGTGGAGACCTGGAGTCTCTGGGTTATGTGTCGGCCTGACCATTTCCTCTGACAGCTGATTATTGGGCAAGGTGTTTAGCCTTAGCGGCTTAGGTTGAGGGGCACACTGTGGAAGTGAGCTGTGAGTCCTGTGGTCTGTGCTGTGTTGTGGTGGCTGAGTGCATTTCTGTCTTGGAGGACTCTGCTATTTGGGTAAAGTTCTATTGAGACCCTCTGTGAAGGTGGGTATGTGGTTTCTGTTTTTATGTGAGAGCTGTGATAGTGGGTGTTCTGGAGGGCTATGTGTTCCATGTGGTGTGGTGCAGATGTTGACCTTCTCCTCTTGACCAGCTAGTCCCGTCTTGGCAGGAGAGTGCATAGCTTCCAATTTGGTGATATAAGTGCATCTCTCACAAGTCTGAGTGTTGGGAGGTAAGAGGAGAGGGTTGTCTGTGTACATGAGGCAGTTGCTACACAGCCTCAGAATGCCCAAGTGCACCTTGTTTATAGGAGAAAGCACAGGGAACTGCCCTTTAATCATGCCAGGAGGGGGTGGTCATAACTACTAAGTACTGGAGCTATTTCCGTGAAGAACAACTAGTGCTGATGGCACTTAGGTGTACTACAATAATTGCTACAAAAGCCTGTTAAAGTGCAAAGCAATTAGGCTATATGAAGTGCAAGAGAGAAAGAACTAGCAAGATCTAAGGGGAAAACTGAAGAGCAGACTTTCTGGCACCAGTAATAGTTTACCTCAGCTCGGCACCGCTGCACGGCGCTTAAACAAGTGCAAACACAGGCTTTTAAACCAGAAAGTTGAAAGGTATGGAAAAACCGCCCAAACAGCTAATAAACTACTATTTCTGGACCAGAAACCACTCCTCTTGTGGTAGACAGGCTACCTAGTGCTTACCACTCCCACTGATAAGATAGAAGGCTTTCCTCCAACACAGAAAAGTTTGGGGGTTCAGAAACTTACAAACAGTCCTGGATTAGTTTCATAGGATAGTACTAGGCTATCAGCCCTAGGGCCTATACAACCCTAGCCATAACAATTCCCTGGCTATTTCTTCCCACACTATTTACTTCCCTGGACCCCTGTCTAGCAGGGCGACTGACGTAATCCCCGGGGTGAATTTCCTTTCTCCCATCCAATCGTCAAGGTTCCTTTTGAAGAGGACCAAAGAGGCACTCTGCTTGACATGTATGGGCAATCTATTCCAGAGTCTGGGGAGTCTCTGGGTCAGGAACCTATCCCTCCAGCAGGTTTTGTTTATTGTGATGACAAAGTTTAGATCCATGGAGCGTGTGGCTCTGAGGGATTGGGATTTCTTTAAGTGTAGCATGTCCAACAGCTCTGGGTTTGACATGGCCTTGTATGTTAAGCAGAGATCGCCTCTGAGTAGATGATATGCGACAGAGTATAGCTGGAGTTTTTTAAGGCGGTCAGCATAGGGCATCTGCTTTAGGCCTGTGATTCTTTTAGTGAGGTATTTCTGCGGCCTTTCCAGTTGTTGCAGATGTCTTGAGAGGTACATACCAAACGAGGCGTATTCTATAATGGGTCTAATGGGGGATGAGTACAGTGGGACAATGACCTCCTTTTTTCTGGATGAAAAGCCCTTAGTGATGAGGTGTGCCACATAGAAGGATTTCCTGACTGTTGTGGCGATGTGGTTATCGAAGGTGAGACCACTGTCCACCTGTGTCCCTACGTCTCTTATCACACTTTCAGTGTTTAGTGTACTGCCACCTATATGGTAATTCATGGATACATGTTTTTTCCCAAAGGGGATAACTATACATTTCTTGGCATTGAGCTTGAGCCCATGGCTCTGGCACCAAGCATCTGTTTCTGTAAGGCCCTTTTGTAGAGTATCCACATCATTTGGAGATTCAATAATGGCTCCCAGATTGCAGTCATCTGCAAACTTTGTTAGCCAGAGTCCCTTAGTGTTGGCCTGTACTTCAGAGAAGTAGAAGCCAAACAAGAGCGGTCCCAGGACTGAACCCTGAGGTACTCCACTTGTCACTTGTCTGGAACTGGATTCGGAGTCTGCTACTTTTACAATGTGGGTTCTATCAGTTAGCAACCCATTGGGTGACGTAGGGATTAATGCCCACCTTAGTAAGTTTATCTATGATTCCAGAGTGGGGGGGTGGTGTCAAAGGCCTTGGCAAGGTCTAGATATGCTGTGTGGACCACCTTACCCTTGTCCATGGCTCTGGAGACTGATTCGAAGAAGTCAATCAGGTTCAGGGGACAGGATCGGCCCTTCATGAACCCAAACTGGGTGGGGTCCAGTGTTTGAAGGTTGCCAATGTCTTTTATAAGTTCCATGATAATACGCTCCATGGCCTTGCAGATAAGGCTTGTCAGACTGATGGGACGGTAGTTTCCGGGATCCAAGGTGGATCCCCCCTTGTGCAGTGGGATAACTGTAGCTCTGCGCCACTCAGTGGGCATGAAACCTGAGGTGAGGCTATGATTAAACATGACACTTAGGTGAGGTGCCAGTTCATATTGTAGTTCATGTAGCACACAGCCTGGGATGTCATCTGGTCCCATGGATGCTGTATTCTTAGCTTTGGAGAGTGCGTTTCTTACCTGTGTGGCCGTTATTACCGGAATTTGGCAATCTTCCGGTATTGAGATGGGACATTTAGGGGGTGAGAGGGGGTGAAGTTGGCACTGAATCGATCTGCCAGTATATTGGCAATATCCTTGGGGTCAGTATATTTAATGCCATTCTGTTTTAGCTCAGAGCAGATCTGAGCATTGTCATTTAGATTTTTGACATAGTTATAGAATGCCTTGTGGTTGTCTTTGGAATCTTTGGCAATTTTATTTTCGTAACTAGCTTTGGAGGATTTTATGAGGGATCTCAGTTTCTTACTGAGGCTGGTAAGAGTTTTTTTGCATCCTGAGAATTTCCTCTTTTCTGCAACAGTTTCTTCCTTTTGTTTCAGCAAATCTGTATCTGGACTAGACCAGTTACAGGAAAGGCAGGAAACAAGCTTAGAACCTTTGTTTTGTTACAGAAAAGCAGGTAAAACAGCAGTAGAAACAATTCAAATGCAGTGCTAAAACAAGAGTTCAAATAAATGTAATTAAATTAAAAATGACTAAAAGGGAGTGCAGGAAGCAGTAAATTAGGAAAAAATCAAAATGAAGGCACTTAGAGTATCAGAAAACAATGCCAACAAAAATATAAATAATTCAGTCAAGCAAAAATTAAGACAGTGCAGAACTCTGAACAGTTAAAAGTGGCAAAAATATACTTAACTCTATATTTCCAGATTGTTTGAGAAGCACACTCAGTCAGAACACGAGGAGATTCTAGCAATGGTAGATTCTAGCAAAGTGTTTTTTTTTAGTAAAGTGGAAAGGGAGAAAGGAGGAACAGAAGATAATTCAAGGTTAAGAAACTAAGTGGGTTGGCCTTCTCAAATGTTCTCTCTTTATTAGGTAGAATGAGCTAATGACACTAGACAGGGAGGAGTGCAAGGCCGAGCAACTGCAAAGCCACTAAGTATAAAAACAAGACACCAATAGGGAGGGAGGGTGCCCCCCACACCTCCCTAATGTGGTGGGCTGTACCCTCACATGCCCCTGCTAATTGTATATACCAACTCCAACTCCGAGATTGCACTATTTCCCCACTGTAGTGTGATCTTGCAGTTGATATACATTACTGATATATATTATCCAGTCCATAATGATTTGTAAAAGTATGCACAGATGACCATGTAGCTACTGCCAGAATGCTTTTAGAGTCCACCTGTTTTCAGCATTCCATCAAAGACAAGGCTGTAATGGAATGCGCCTTGATACTTCTTGGAATGGATTTGCCATGGTGGAAATAACAAAAGCAATACATGGAAAGTGTCTGTCTGGATACAGGGTGTCACCTTTTTTGTTTTTTTTGCGCTTGATAAGAAATAAATAGCTGATCAGTGTCTCTAAAGTCTTAGTTCTGTCAAGATCATATCCACACTGCCTGTGCATATCTAGAATGTGCAAAAGCTGTTCTATAGGCTATGGGTAGAAAACTGGAAGATTGAGGTCTTAATTCAAAGTAAACTCTGAAACTACTTTGGGTATGTATGAGGGATTTTTTCTTAGAATACCCTTTCCCTATGGAAAATCAGATAGGGTTCACCCACTATGAGAACCTACAATTCAGATCATCTTCATGCAGATGTCAGAGAAATGAAGAGTGCAGTAACTTTAAATCAGCTTGATGGGTAGGTTCAAAATTTGACATCATCAATTTGTCCAGAGCTTAGTTGAGATTCCAAGATGGAATGAATTGTTTATGAGGAGGTCTAATGAGTAAAACTCCTTTCAGAAACTGCTTGATAACAAACACAGAAAAAGAAGAGGATCCATTGGCAGATATGCTGAAATGGCAGAAAGATTTACCTTTACAGAGGAATAAGCAAGGCTAGAGGAAAGGAACTCGCACAAATATTTGAGAATCAGTGGTACAGAATCACTGATGGAGCCCTGGTTACTGGCTAGGCACCAATTACAAAAATGGTCTATGCAGCTATGTAGCAGGCTTTCTTACCTCCTTTAGAACCTTCTGCTATACATCCTCATAAAATAAGTTTCAAAATGGTATTAAAATGGAATCATCTAGGCAGTTAGTTGAAGTTATTTGATACTGGGGTATATCAAACTCCCCCTGTTTTGTGTGAGTAGATCCAGTTTGCAAGGAAGCTTGTGGTAATAGCCCTTGACCATTTCCATAAGAAGGGAGAAACAATGTTGCCTGAGCTAAAAGGGTGTCAGCACACTTTTTGGGGTGTTCTTTTGAAACTTCAGAATTACCCTGGATATCAGTGAAAAGGATAGAGACCCATAACGGAACATTCTCTTCCCAAGGAATAAAATGCATGCACGTTCCAGGCCTACTTGCAAGGAGCCCTAGAACAAAATTTGTTTAGCTGTTAGTTTTGCAAAAAGTGAATAGATCTATTTGAGTTGTTCCCCACAAATGGATCAATTCCTGGAAGATCCCTCCAATTCAATTTCCATTCATGGGGGTCTGTCCTGATCCTGCTCAGCTTGACTGTCACAATGATTTGCTCATACAGAATGCAAGATGCTTTGGGGGGGGGGGGCTAAGGAATGCTGAAGAGTCAACTCTCAAGCTATCATTTCCAGCCTGCATAGGGGGTATGACCCTGATTGTTTACATACCACATGACTACGACATGGTCTGTAATCACTTGGAGAAGATGGCCACAAAAGTTGATGGACAGACTTCAAGTCATAGATCACAGCAAACATCATTTTAAGCTGATGTGCTTTGGCATGTCTGCAGGATTCTATAGGCCTTGCTCTTTTACCCCCTCTGGAAACTCTTGCCCAAACAGACTGGATTGGAGACTAAGGTATGAAGGGAAGACCTGGGTTCCTCTGAGTTTGTGGTTTACACCATTGCAGTTCCCTTTCTATAAAGCCCAAAAACAGGAACTTGATAGTCTAGAAAATGCAAATACTGGGGCCACTTGTATTTCAGAAACCACTATATCTTTCTTGTGTAATCTGGCAAGTGGTATGAGAATCAAATAAACTATGAATAGGATCCTGAAAAATTCTCTTGCAGTAGTCCGAGACTGACTGATGAAGTTCAGTAAAACTCCAGATAAAGGTCCACCTTCTTGTGTTAAAATGGCCTTTTGAAGAGAAGAATCTAAGGCATTCCAGAAACCAAATCCTGTAAGACACAGTCAAGGATGATTTTGCAATGTTTATCTGGAAACCCAGACATGTGAAAGGCATAACCAATGTTAATGCCTCTTGATGTCTGGATAAAGACTCTACAAAGATAAACAAGTCACCAAGATAAGGAAAGAAAGATGTGAATGCCATTCAGTCCGCAATAAACCATGACTGGGGCTAGACATTTTGTGAATACTCTTGGAGCTGTAGACAGATCAAAAGATAATATAAAGCTTTAGAAATGAAAGCTCTAGTACTGGTCTCCAAAAGGTTTCTTTCTTTGGTACCAGAAAAATTCTGGAATAGAAGCCTTTGACCCCTTTAACTTAAAGGCACTAGTTCTATGACTCTGGGTATGTTAAGGACTGAAGAACATAAGGACAATTTTCTGTTTGGTTTGGATGGTGGGAAGATATTCCTCTGAAAATAGGTTTCTATGCCCAATGCTATCTGTAACCATCCCACATCACTTTTAACACCAAGAAGTCTGAAACGATCTTTTGCCAAAGGGGAATGTTGGCGGCCAGTTTTGGGTTCAGATTTGTAGAGATACCGGCTAGAGGAAAGGGAAGAGGGTAAGGAATGCTAACATAGTCATTTGGTATTGTTGGTCTGTCTCTTTTTCTGTAAAGACCCCTGTGCTTTTTAATTGCTGCTACTCTCCATAGGATCACAGGAGGTTAATAGGCTACTGGCCCTGAGGCCCTTATAAGCCTAGCCAAGAGTTTAGCTCATGTTTAGACAAGTCAGCACCCAGAACTCCTGTCCAGCAGGGACACAGGTGGAATCTGAGGAGTGTATTTTCTGTTTCCCATCCAGTTATCCAGGTTGCACTTAAAAAGGGATCATGAGGTACTCTGCTTGCTGTGGAGAGGGAGTCTGTTCCACAGATGGGGGAGTGTCTGGGACATAAATGTGTCCCGCCAACAAGTCCTATTGATATCACAGACCAGGATGATGTCACATGTATGGGTTTGCTTGAGTGGAACCTGACTTGCGGATATGCAGCAATCCCAATGAGGCGGGGTCTGAGATTGCTTTGTATGCCAGACAGAGGTCACCTCTGATGAGTGCATAAAACTGAGTAGAGGGACAGAGCTTTTAGCCTATCTGGGTAGGGGAGGTGTTTGAGGCCCTGGATTCCCCGGGTGAGGAACCTCTGTGGTCTCTCCAGCTGCTGCATATGCTTTGCGAGGTACATGCTGAAGGGGCATTGTACTCAATAATTGGCCTTATAATGGAAGAATACAGGGATCATATGACCTCTTTGTCCCTGGATGAGATACCCTTACTTATGAGGTGGGCCATGTAGAAAGCTTTCCGTACAACAAAAGCAACATGGTGGTCAAAAGTCAGGTTGCTATCACCCTGGGTGCCCAAATCCCTCACTACTGATTGTAGACTTAGAACATTATTATTAATGTGATATGTGGGGACATCATTCTTCCCAAAGGGGATGATGATGCATTTTTTGGCATTCAGCTTGAGGCCATGTTTCTGGCGCCAGTCATCTGTTTGGGTGAGACTCTCTTGGAGGATGTCCACATCATTTGTGGAAATGATGACTGTGCCTAGCTTGCAGTCATCTGCAAACTTGGTCAGCCGTAAATCACTGGTTTTGGCCTGCACCTCAGAGAAGTATATCCTGAATAAGAGGCCCCAAGACTGATCCCAAGGGTACACTGTTCATTATGGGTCTACTGCTTGAGTTGGCTTCCCTTATTTTGATTAGGTGGGTTCTATCAGTGAGCCAGTTTGCTACCCATCTGGTAACATATGGATTGATGCCTAGTTGAAAGAGTTTATCTACTACACCCAAGTGGGGAGTAGTGTCGAAGGCTTTAGCCAGGTCAAGATAGGTGGTGTGCATTGTCTTTCCCTCCTCCTCCATGGCTTTGGTGACTGTCTCAAAGAAGTCGGCAAGATTTAACAGACATGACCTCCCCTTGACAACGCCAAACTGTGTGTGGTAGTGTGTTTGGAGGTTGCCAATGTCACTGTTAATGAGGTCCATGACAATCCGTTCCATATCCTTGCAGATTAGGCTAGTTAGGCTGATGGATATATAATTTCTTGGATCGGTGGACGCTCCACCTTTGTGTAAAGGGATGACAGTGGCTGTCCTCCACTCGCCTGTGACAAAGATGGCTTTGGTTGAATAGGGTGCCTAATGGTGCTGCAGGTTCATGCCTGAGTTCATATTGGATGCAGCCTGGGATGTTATTGGGTCCCATGGAGGCTGCATTTTTTGCCTTTGAGAGGGCCGTGATGACCTGTTCCCAAGAGATAAGGGGTGGGGGCAGGTACTGGGGATGTCCTGTTTTACTGATGGAGAGGGGACAGAGCGGAGAAGGTTTTGCTGAATCTGTCAGCCAGTAGATTGGCTATATCTAGAGCATTTGTGCATGTGGTGTCCTTGACCACCAGTTCTGAACAGATCTGCGTGCTTCCTTTGAGATTGTGGACATATGAGAAGAAGTCCCAACCATCTCTTTTTATCATTTTGTTTGCCAGAAATGGATTTTTTTTTCCTGAAAGAGTGACTTACATGCTTTGTATTTGGGTACATGAAATATCTTAGAAGCTCCCTAAATTAATTTGCCTTGTTCATCATATTTTATGAGAAATTGGTAGCAGAACAGCCAAACAATACCTTGTTATATGAAGCTGAATCCATGATTTCAGGCCTTGCCTCATCAGCAAACTTTTAGTTACATACTTAAGAATATCTTCTCAATACTGTAACAGTAGCAGTGGCCCTAGACACAATCATATGCAGTCTCTAAAGCATGCTTAGATATCTGAGAAAGGGTAGAAACAGTTTGGCTCAGAAAACAGCTGTCTTCTGTAGGAAGATTGAAAGCCAATTTCCTCCCACTGTCCAAAGCCGCCTAATGGCGGCATTGCTCATCTGCAATCATTAAAACATACAACGAAAGAAACACCAAACATCTCATATAAGCCTACATCCAATGGTCCTTCAAGAGCAAAGCCCACAAGACAAAGATATACTTTACCTAATACTCTTATCATTGGGGACTCCACTGTGCAACACAGATGCCCCACTCACCAGGTTAGACAAGGAGAAGATAACGGTTTGTTGCCTATTTGGAGTCAGGATTTTTAATATCACACAAGCATTCAAGTCACTACACTCCAGATACCAGTATGTTTCTATCATAGTCCGTGTGCGTGTAAATGACCTGAGATGTATCTCACTGGACTATTTGAAAAACGACATAATGGACCTTTCAGAATACTTTTCCCAGACAAGTAAGAGCCTTGCATTGATCAGCCTTCTATGTTCACAAAGGATGATGCCACATTATGAACATAAAATGATTGATTTAAATAATTGGAATAGTTTCCTGTGTCACTCCAGGGGAATCCAATATCTGTCAGCAAGGAAAGACACGGTCAACAGACCACATTGCTTTGCCAAGGATGGGCTGCACCTGTCCCCCCAGGCTTTCAGATACTGGCTAAAACTTCATCCACCCCCTTAAAGATGTTTTTAGGCAATGCCAAAAAGGACAAAACTACCAACACAGTGAAAACGTGAACCAAGCACCCTAAAGATGTTTAGTGCTCAATGCTAGAAGCCTAAAAAAATCCACACTCTTCAACCTCTCCTCACTCTGGAGAATGCAGACATCTGTGCCATTACAGAGACCAACAGCAGCACAGACTGGGCCAAAGGTGGAGGTGTCTCAATCTATTTTAGTAACAAACATACCTCCCAGGTTGATTAAACAAGATGAAACCATGGAGCTCATCCACATGCATGTCATCATAGATAAGGTTCCTCACTGTATCACTGCTAACTACAGGTCACCATCTATGTCCCTAGAGCCTCACAACTCATACCTGAACCTACAACAGGTGCTCACTATCCAAACAAACAAACCACTCATGGGTAACTTCAACTAGTCATTTAAAGACTGGGAAACTTACACTGCCTCAGACTCACATGCACAATGCTTCCTGGACTTTAACACAAACACCGTGAAGCAGATAGTTCACACTACAAGCAGAGGATCAAACATACTTGATCTGGAACATTATCTGGCAATTATCAGGGAAGATGGAAAGTATTCCAGAAGTTATAGCTAGTGAGTGGGATAAAACAAAAGTGGAGTTTAAAAATAGGGTAGAAATAAAAGAAAAAGAGATCTTGTTAAGAAGTAGTAAGAATTATTTAGAGGGACTGACAAAGGAAAATACTGCAAAACTTGGGAATCTCACAGAAAAAGAGGAGGCACACTTGCAAAGTACTAAAGAGAAAATAAAGGAGTACCTGAATAATATGCATGAGTTTAGAAATATTGCAGTTAAGCAATTGCATTTTAATAATAACTTCAGAGATCAAAACCTTTGGCACAACCAACTTAGGTAACAGAAAGTAGAAATGGATGTTGCTAAACTTAGGGAGCCTATAACAAGAAAAATAACTAAAAATCCTGTAGAGGCATTAGAGATATTTTGGAAATTTTATGTATGAAAATTTGTATAAAACAGAGAAGTGGGTAAATCAAGGAAAAGTTCAAATGGAAATATATATATGGAAGACTTAAATGTCTTATTGGTAATGTGTGGAAGTGGAATCTGTAGCCTTTGTTTATCAAATCCAGAATCCAATTGTCTTTGGTTAAGATATGCCAGTTTTGTGAGAATAAGGCTAATTTTCCGCCCAAAGGTGCTTCTCTTTGAACCTTTGTAGGCGGTACGAAAGTGAAATAATTGTGATTGCCCCTGTGGTGCAGCTGAACTGTCTGCGCCACTTCTTTGATTTGGAGGTTGCCATTGGCGGCCCCTGTAAGATCCTCGGTGTTGTCCTCTACCCCTGGCTCGTCTGCTTTTTCCCCTTTGAAACTTGTCAGAGCCGGGGAAGGACCAATTCTTTGAGGGCCAGTTTCTGCTGAATCTGGGTGGCTGAACCTGAAGGAAATCCTTTACTGTCTGTACTGACTTTGCTTTTTCCTCTATGGATTTCAATACATCTTGTGCAGTAGCACCAAAAGCTTTGTTTCTCCAAAGGTGCATCCAGTAACTTTACTTTAACATGGTCAGGCAAAGATTGATCCTTCAACCAAGCATGTCTCGATTACAGCCCCAGTCATAGCTGCCCTACATGAAGCTTCCAGTGCATCATAACCACACTGCAGAAAATGGTTATTAACCTGCTGAGTGCTATGTATATGATCCTGCAGTGCCTTTTATCAATAGGCTCAGAAGAGGCTACCTTTTTCTGTAAATCATCCAGGAGAAAATCTTGGTACTGAAACATGTGAAAAAGGCAGTTAAGAGACCTCATGGCTAGGGTAGTAGAGGTGTATACTTTTTTTACCCCATCTCTCCAGGGACCTTGCTTCTCTGTCAGCTGGCAGTGGGTTTTTGGCAGAGGAGGAAGCCACTCCCTTGGGGCCCTGTGAAATAGTTTCTAGATCCACAGAGTGGGCCTTCAAAAGGTGCTTGTGAGTGTCAGGGACCCTATAATATCTGTCCGGCTTGACAGGAGCAGGAGGAAGTGAGTCAGGGTTGGCACTGGAGTCAGAGAAAACATCATCCAAAACATCCATAACTGGAGGGATAGCCAGAGGTCTGTGCTGGGGGAGTTTGAGGAAACTACAAAGCCTTTTCCTGGAGTCAGAGAATTCCTGACCCTGCCATTGAAAATGTTCCCTCATGGAATGCAGAACTTCCCCAAATGAGAAATCCTCTGGAGGGGAGGCAGAGGGAATAGATTCCTCAGCATCAGAGTCCTCGTAGGCCTGGAAGGGTTCTTCTTGAGTGTCAGAGTGCTCAGAATCCCCAGAGGCTTCATCCGAGGAGAGGTCGTCCGCCTGCTCAGTTCTAGGCCTTTTCTCTGCAGGTGGCTGAGAACCCCTGTCCGGATGTGGCTGAGACCCCCTGATAAGGGAAATAAGATCTGCAGCCAGAGACATGATTTGCTTATCAGAGGAAGGGGCCTGGGCAGGTTTAGGATGGGCCTTGGCCTGACTGGCGGCCTTAGCACGTGCAAAGGCCTTGATCGACATGGAAACAGGAGGCCTAGCAGCCCCACGTGCAGGCGTTACCTTGTCCACAGGAATGGTGTCGGGTAGATCCAGAACTTCGGTTTCCGGAGGAAAATCAACAACCGGCACCGGAGAGGTCTCCGAGACCGAAGGTCGTGTTAGCGCTGTGTCGTCAGCCTGGAGCGGTAGATTTACCACTTGTGAAGGAGCCGGAGCGCTAGTAGAGGGTTTAGGAGAAACATCGGTAGTGGACGCGGGCCGAGGATGTCGGTCCCGGTCCTTGCGTTTTTTAGCAGATTGGGTTGTCGGTTGTTCCGACGGCATGATATACGCGAAAGATTCAACGAAGAAGTCCTCGGCGAATTCTGCCCGGCGCCTGTGAGTGCGCTTATTAAAGCAGGCACAGGCAGCACAGGCCGAGACGTCGTGGTCTGGGCCCAGGCAGGGAAGGCAGAGAGAATGGAAGTCTTTATGAGGTATTTGTTTACCACAAGACAAACAATTATTAACTTTCTCAATTTGTTCTGACATCGGCTGAGGCAAGAATAAATGTTCCCCAACGGGGTACTTAGCTTTTAGATGACTTTGGTACTGAAAACACAGGAGCTGACCGACCGGCACTTGCGAACTGCTTCTGCTTCGGGCACCGCGCGGCAAGAAAGACTGGAGAAGATGGCGTCGGCCGATGCCTTTATACTCCAGCCGTTGTGACGTCAGAGAGGAGGCGACACCAGCCGACGCCGGACCCAGACTTTGGAATTCGGCCGACCGAGGGCTGCCTGAGGCAGGACAACCCATATGTTATGACTGCAGTTGCATTCTTGAAGGACATGAAGAAAAATAACTAAAAATCCTGTAGAGGCATTAGAGATATTTTGGAAATTTTATGAAAATTTGTATAAAACAGAGAAGTGGGTAAATCAAGGAAAAGTTCAAATGGAAATATATATATGGAAGACTTAAATGTGCCAAGGTTAGAGGTTGATGAGGCTCCAAAGCTAACAGTTAAAGAGGATACGAGATAAAAATGGTAATGTATAAGCAATCTACAGAAAAGTCTCCAGGAATAGATGGCGTTTCAGTGAAAGTTTGGAAGTTAGGAGGGAAGAAATTGATAAAGATTTGGAAAGTTTTTGTTTAACAGTATTTTGAAAAGAGGAGAAGCACCAATATCCTGGAAAAAATCTGTGGTGGCTATAATACCTAAATACAGTAAAGACCCATCTGATCCAGCTCCATATAAGCCCATTTCAATTCTAAATTCTGATTATATAGAGGATTATGAGTGGCTCGCTGATCATAACCCACTTGTGTGTTCGCGACATGGATGCCAAGAAATTTACCTCAAGAAGTGAATCTTAGCATCATTGTCAAGAACACACATTTTAGGGTTACGATTGGTGAGATGATCATAATTCTTTGCAAGTCCATGAAGTTTTATTTGCTCATGTACTACAAATTAATGAGGAATAAAAAAATCACTAAGTGCTTTCCCAGCTTTAAAAGCCATAAAACACTCAGCAAGCACTGTCAGAGAGGTAGTGTAATGTAATCTGCTAAATTTACACTTACCTCCATTACCTGTCAACTGTTTATATTTTCTCAGGATGTCCAGATTATTGTTTCATATTTTTGGTCTGTTCCTTATAAAATATGTAGTTTTCAGATTAGCCACTGAGGCTTGGAGTCAGTAAATAATGACATACATTTGAGTTTCAGCATTCACATTCTTGAGATTATAAAGGCGAACATACATCCTGCTATTTTAGCAAGTCTCTCTCAAGGTTTTTTTTCCAGAAAGTTAGGGACATGTTAAAGGTACAAACAGCAGGCAGAAACACGTTTTGTTCTACTGCTGTCATTTCCTAGTAAGTACAGGCAGATTTTACTGCCTAGTGTGGGACCTCACCTTAACAACTTTCACAGAAATACTTAACATTTGTTAACATCGAGTAGTGCACCACTCTGTTATTTAACTGGTTTGCCTTTTTTTGAATATCACAGCGTAATAAGCACGCTCCATGCACTACAATTGCTTAAGTATATAATGGCTAAAAATGGCAAAGATGAGGCCAAAACTTATAGATATGGACCAATGTTTTTTTGTGGAGTGGAAACAAACATTTGACCCAGAAGGAAGCAGAATGTAAGAAAATACCACTGTTACTGGTGGGTCTTGATGCAGAGAATGCATTTGAAAGAGTAAGCTGGGATTTTTATGAGTAGGGCAATGGAAGTATTTGCATTTCCTGATACAATAGTAAGGTTACTTAGAAAGATATAGCAGGGATCACATGCAAAGATCAAAGTGGGTAGGTTCCTTTTTGATAAGTTGCGTTTGAACAGAGGAACCAGGCAGGGGTGTCCCCTTTTCTTTTATTTGCATTATATTTCAAACGGCTTGCAAAGAAAATAAGATACTCAGAAATTAAAGGATATACTTGGTATGGTGTTCAAGAAAAGTTGGCTTTATTTGCAGATGATATTATTTTGCACCTGATGGAAATAGAAAAGGACATCTCAGTATTGTGGAATATTCTGTGACAGTTCTGGGTTTTTCGGGATATAAAGTTAATGAAGACAAAACAAAGGCAATAGCTATAAACTATGTAGCCACAAATGAAGTGGTCCAGCAATACCTGTACTTATGGGGACATGACAAAATGAAGTATTTAGGAGTAGGGATTAAAAAGGATTCAGCTATGGCAGCCAAGGATATGTGGGAAGAGACTAAATAAAAGACAATACAAAAACTGAGGAACTGGAAGCTCTTGTCTATGGATATCGATAGCAATATACAAGCAGTACAAATGTTTTTAGCCCCTTTGACACACAGGTCAGGCATATTTTTTTTTTTTATCAACCAGAGGGGAAGGTGTAGACACTAATTAATAAAGAGTTGAAGGATTTTATTTGGGAGGGGAAGAGGGCAAGAGTTAAATGGAATATGTGGGCTAAGTATATCCTCCCAAAAGAATAAGGTTTAGAATTACCTGATTTCAAGGTATATTTTAGAGCTATACAATTAAGGCTCTTATACAGTTCCACTGTGATGACCACTAAATGGGAAAAGCTGAAAGAGAGCATACATAACACAAGCAGAAAGCTATAATACAAAGTGGAAAGGGATGATGAAGCAGGGATTAATTCAAGAAATAAGGAAAGAAAGGGATTTTGGATGCAGATCCTTGAGGAGAATAACAACAGTCATATAGAATATTATATTCATAAAGTAGCAGAAAGTATACTGAGAACTAAGTCAACATGTTTCATCATCACTAGTGAGGTCGGATCACATAGCTGTCTCCTTTGAAGTAAAAATCAACCCAGATCACCCAGCTAAACCAGTAAAAGTTAGGAACTATTCTAAGACAAATTAAATCATTTTAAGTGATAGTTTGTCAAAATTGAAGGCTTCCCTTAACCTCGAGACCACAGCTACCTATGCAGAATTATTCACAGAGTGCCTCTACAAGCATGTGAATGGCGGCATAGAGGCTGCTTACCTACCAGAAGGAAACCCGAAACAAAAACTAAAAATAAAGCACAACTGGTGGAATTGTCTCCTAAACAGGGTATATAATAAATGAAAAACTTCATGACCAAAACCAAAAAGAGCAACTCTCTTAAAGACAAGTGCCCTCTTATGCAACTAAACAAGAAACTAACTGGTCTAATTATGTCCGGCAAGACCAACTATGAAGTCAGGATAGCCTTGCAGACTAACGACAATCACACAGCCTTCTTCAGCTATGTCCAGAACCTTAAAGGTAGCAGACAGCGTGCTGAACTGTTGGTGAATGGCACCACCTTCACTGATCAAATTGACATACCTCATCTACTGGCTGATAAATTCAGCTCAAACTTCACCCACACTCCCCATCAGCTCCTCCAGATGAAATCTCCTTCGACATACACCCCCAACTATTAGCAGGGATCAGGTGCTGGCAGCACTCACTAAAGCCAAGGACACTGCCTCAATGGGCCCTGACAACATCCCTAGCTGCCTTCTAAACAGTCTAAAACATAACTTATCAGGATCACTTGAGGCACTCCAACTATAGCCTCACGGGAATCATCAGTCGATTAAGGAACTACAGACTCATCAGTGTAACAAGTCTAATATGCAAAATCATGGAATGAATTATGGAAATGATAAAAAAGGACATTGGCAAACTACAGACAGTGGACACATTCCAATCTGGCTTTTTTAAGGGAAGGTCATGCCTACTTAACCTGGTAGACTTTTTGGGAGGGTCATCATAAGGTCATAGGAGATTACTAGGCTAAATCCAAAAGTAAGGCACAAAGGTCCGCAAAACACTGAAACCAATAAAAAAATAAAAAAGAACCTCGGAGGGTCCACAATAAAGCTTAAGGACAGCTATTTCTTAATTAATTAATTAATTTTGATTGTTAAGCCTTTAAATACTTGTAGTGTGTCAACCAGCCCACATCCGATGAAGTTTTAAAACGAATACGTACGGTTTCTATAGAGCATTAATGTGTTTATGTGCTGTTCTGTTTTACACTGTGGAGTGAAAACCTTCAATAAATAACTGAAGAAATAGCTGTCCTTAAGCTTTATTGTGGACCCTCCGAGGTTCTTTTTTATTTTTTATAGATTACTAGGCTATTGACTCGGAGGTCATTTTAAGCCTAGCCATTTCAACCTAATGTAGTACCATAGAAGTACAAGTAAATATCCAAGATTGCATTTAATGATGACTGTCCATGTCCAGGAAAGTTGTGGGTGCTATCCCTGGTAAGTACAAAGTACAGTTGTGTACACTTACCATAAATGTAGATGTTCTTCATGTTTCACTGTTGCAGTCATTACATTTGGGTAATCCTGCTGGCAGGTTGCCCTCAGCCGGCCTGAATTCCAAAGTCTTGGGTTCTGCATCGGCTGCTGTCGCCTCTTCCCTGAAGTCAGGTTGTCAGGGGTATAAAAGAAGCAGCCGACGCCATTTTCTTCAGTTTTTCTTGCCCCAGATGTCAGGTGCCCCCTAGAAGGGTAGCCAAAATTTATATATATATATATATATATATATATATATATATATATATATATATATATATGGGTCCCCTTTAATTTACCGAACCGACGATTCCCCGACACGTGGAAGACGAAGACCAAACGACCGACAGGTAAGTTTACTGAAAGGGTGATTTGCCGACAGCTGAAAGACTGACAAGGGTAATGTGTGAGTGCGACTTGGTAAGTGTGCGACAGTGACGGAGTTAGGAGCGGTCAGGTAAGTGTGCGATATTGTGGGATTTTGGGTTAGGGTGTGGGAAAGGTGAGTGTGTGTTAGTGTCGGAGTTAGGGTTCGGGTAAGGTAAGTGTGTGATAGTGAGGGACTGTAGTTTAGGGACGGGTTAAGTGAGTTAGGTTTAGAGTGCGGGTAGGGTGAGTGTGCGATAGTGACGGGCTTTATGTTTTAGGGTGGGTTAAGTGAGTTAGGGTTAGGGTGCAGGTAGGTGAAGTGTGCGATAGTGACAGTCTTTAGGTGTAGGGGTGGGTTAAGTGAGTTAGGGTTAGGGTGCGGGTAGGGTAACTGTGCGGTAGTGTCGGACCTTAGGGTTAGGGTTTGGGTTAGGGCTAGTGGATATGCGATTGTGTGTGATTTGTAGTTTACGTTGTTTGTGTCGGTGTAATTGTGTTCAGTTTTGTTAGTTGTCGGTGTTGTGTGGTTTCGGTTATTTGGGGTCGGTGATGTGTTGGTAATAGAAAGTAGACCCATATATATATATATATATATATATATATATATATATATATATATATATAAATAGATACACCAATATAAACTTTACCTTCATCTACAAGCAAATATACCACATAGGTTGTATAAATCAGAGAAGGAAAGAACAGTTCCAGGAGAAAAAGAGGGATGGCGTGTAGGTAACCTGGACTGTAACAATGAATACACTCGAACATCTACATTTATTGTAAGTGTACACAACTGTACTATGTTCTTTGTGTTTCACTGTTGCAGTCATTACATTTGGGTAAAGTCCCAAAGCTATGGTTGGGAGGCTGGAGCCAAATAGCATTAGGAGCAGCTATGAGGCCCTGCAGAACTGTAGTGGCAAAGCCTGCCCTGGATTTAGAGTAGGGGGCAGATGACAGTGCTTTGTAAAGGTGTGCACTGAACTCCAAGTAGCAGCCTCTAAAATGTCTTTGGTTGGTACTCCCCTGAGAAAGGCTGCAGCTCTGGTTGAATGTGGCCTAATGTCCTTAGGCACTGGCTTGCCATGGTGTAAGTAGCAGAAATGAATGCAGTGGCCTATCCACTTTGAAATAGTCTGCTTTGAGATAGCCTTTCCCTGTGATCCTGCAGCATATGCCACTAGTAATTACTCTGTCTTCCTGAAAACTTTGGTTCTGTCCAAGTAGAATCTAAGCTGTCTGTGTACGTCCAAAGAATGCAGAATTCTCTCCCCCTTGTTCTGTGGATTTGGATAAAAAGTTGGCAGATGAATAGTTTGGTTAAGAGCCACACTGGACACCACCTTAGGCATACATGTTGGGTTTGTCCTCAGAGAGACCCTGTCTGGATAAAAAATAATAAAAGGTTCCACAGCCATGAGTGCCTGTAGCTCTGAAACTCGTCTTGCAGAAGTTATTGCTAGGAGCAGAGCTGTTTTCCAAGATAAAAACTTTATATCAGCAGTAGCAGCTGGCTCGAAAGGAGGCAGGGTGAGATTTTCCAAGACATAGTTGAGGTCCCATGCAGGTATTGGTGATCTCCTTGGAGGCCTTAAATTTTTGGCTCATCTGAGGTACTGCTTTAATAAAGGATGAGAAAAAAATGGTGGCTCTATATTGTAATGAGCTGAAATGGCAGAGGCATTAATTTTAATTGATGAAAAAGATAGGCCTTTGTCCAGCATCTCAATTAAGTATTTCAAAATCTTAGGAATATTTGGTACAGCTGTATCAGTTCCTTGTGCCTGATTCCAAGCACAGAATCTCTTCCATTTTCCAGCATAAGATTTTCTAGTACTAGGCCTTCTGGCTTCCAAAATGACATCCATCACAGCTTTACTGAGAGGTGTGTTTTGTATGACTACATTATCTGCCATGCTGCCAGGTTTAAAGTACTGAGTTGGCTGTGCAGGATCTGACTGTTTTGCTGGGACAGTAGATAAGGTCCAAGCTGGGCATTGAGACAAGTTCTTTAGAAGTGGATACCAGTACTGGGGGGGGGGGGGCAGTCTGGGGCAATCAGTATCATCTTTGGCTTCTCCTCTCTGACCTTTAGGAGTATGTTGGGGAGGAGAGGCAGTGGAGGAAAGGCATATACTGATAGGTTTTTCCAGTTGAAAGATAGGGCGTCCACTTTCAATGCTTGTCTGTGGTAAGTCCTTGTGCAGAATCTTTTTAGTTGGTAGTTGTGATGGGAGGCAAATAGATCTATGTCTGGGCATCCCCATTTTCTTGTTATGCTGAAGACTTGTGGATCCAGCTCCTACTCATGTGGATCCATGAGGTTTCTGCTTAGTTTGTCTGCCAGAGTGTTTTCCTTTCCTGGCAGGAATTGTGCCTGCAGATGTACTTGGTAAGTCAATGCTGTGTCCCTCAAAGTCATGAATAGTCTGCAAAGGGGTTAAGAATGTGTGCCTCCCTGCTTGTTTATATACCACATGACCGTGGTGTTGTCTGTCTTTATCAGTAGTTGTCCCGGATGAAGTAGGTCCTTGAAGGCTGTCAGGGCATTTTGAACAGCTAGCATCTCTTTTTGATTGATATGTAGATGCATTTGGGTTTGAGGAGCATGTGCCCTGAATGCATCTTCCTGCCATGTGGGCCCCCCAAGCATAATCTGATGCATCCGTTATTAGTGTCTGCCTGGCTGGGGGTAATGTGAATGGCTGTCCCTTGTTCTGGTGCCAAGCCTTCGCCCACCATCGGAACTCCTGTTCCAGGCAGGGAATGAAAGTAATCATTGTTTCCAGGCTGTGGCAATGTTGAGCCCAAACGCTTTTTAGGTACCATCAAAGTTTCCTCATATGCAGTCTTGCATATGGAATTAGTAGGATGCAGGATGCCATGAAGCCCAAAGCCTGCAGAATTTTTCTTGCAGATAACTGGGCTTTTGTTGCCAACATTTTGAAATAGGTAGTCAGTTGCCTTTGTTTGTTTGTCTGGCATGAGATAAGCAATCTGGGCAGTTGTATTTAAGCTTGCACCCAGGAATATTATCTCGAGAGGGTACTAGTTTTGATTACTTTTCGTTGACTGTGTACCCTAGGCATGTTAGAAGTCTTTTCACAAATGCCAGATGCTGTAGAAGAATGTCCTTCTTCTCTGCTTGAATTAGACAGTCGTCCAAGTAAGGATATATTTGTATTCCTCTTTGTCTGCAGAATGCAACTACTGGTGCCAGGCACTTTGTAAAGACCCTGGGCACAGTAGAGAAGCCAAAGAGCAGTGCAGAGAATTGGTAATGCACTGGACCAGCCTTGAATCTGAGGTATCTTCTGCATGATTGTCTGATGGGGACATGCAGGTATGCCTCTTTTAGGTCTAAAGTCACAAGCCAAGCATTCTTGCCCAGCATGGGCAGAAGCTGCTGCAAAGTCAACATTTTGAATTTTGGTATATCCAGGAATGTGTTCAGAATAGATAGGTCCAGTATTGGTCACCATGCCTTGTCCTTTCTGAATACCAAGAACAGTCTTGAGTAAAATCCTTGTCCCTGCTCTTGCTCTGGTACTTGTTGAATGGCCCCCATGTCCATGAGGGATGAGACTTGTTTTTGTGCCTCTGTCCATTGATTTTCTGGCAGATCTGGCCAGCTGTTTGCCTTTGCTAGGGTATGGAAATGGAACCTGTAGCCTTGTGACACTATATTTAGAACCCACTTGTCCTGGGTTATAATGTGCCAATTTTGTGAAAAAAGTGCTAATTTTCCCCCTAAGGGTGCTGCCAGCAGATACGTGCTTGGTGCAGGCAGGGGGAAGTCATTGGGACCGTTTCCTGTGTGGTTGTGATTTGTCCTCTCCAACTTTGGCGGTAGGAGCCCCCCATTGCTTTGACCTGCATGAACCTTACGCCTGGGATCTGCCTCTAGAGCATTTAGATCTGCCCCTTTGAGGTCTGTCTGACACAGGAAAGGACCAGTTCTTTGTAGGCCAGTGTCTACTAAACCTAGGTGGCTGTACTTATAAAAAACTTTGACAGTTTGCATAGATTTAGCTTTGTCCTCCATTTTCTTTAACACCTCTTCTGCCTTAACACCAAACAAAGTATCATGCTGTAAAGGTGCATCTAGTAATTTAACTTTGACATGATCAGGCAGATTTTTGTTCCTTTAACCAAGCATGCCTCCTAATTACAGAACCTGTAACTGCGGCTCTGCAGGAGGCCTCCAAAGAATCAAAACCACATTGCAAAGTATGCTTTCCAACTTGTTCAGCTGCATGCAATAAATCCTGCATTTCCTTGTTTTCTGCACATTCAGAGTTTAACAACATTTTCTGTTTAAGCAATGCCATGACATGTTGCTGATATTTGAGCATATGAAACTGACAGTTTAAGGCCCTTATAGCCAAGGTAGCAGATGTGTAAACCTTTTTTCCCCATCTATCCAGTGCCCTAGAATCCCTGTCAGAGGGGGTAGGGTTTTTTGCAGTGGAAGCCTTAACTCCTTTGGGACCCTGTGAAATAGTTTCTGGGACTGCGGCAGGATTTTTAAAAAGAAATTTATGAGAGTCAGGAACCCTGTAATATCTGTCAGGCTTAACAGGAGCTGGAGGTAAGGAGTCAGGGGTCAGACTAGACTCTGAAAACACATCATCTACAATGTCTAACACAGGTGGAATGGCTAGAGGCCTGTGTTGAGGTAGTAAAATCCCAGAGCCTCTTTTTAGATTCTGAAAAATCTTGGCTCTCCCAGTGGAAATGCTCCCTCATGGTATGCAAGGTTTCCCCAAAAGAATAGTCCTCTGGAGGAGAAGCTGAAGGTATAGATTCATCAGCATCAGAATCCTCATAGGGGGGAAGAGAATATTCCTGATCAGAAGAGGAATCAGAAGAAATAGAAACCTGATCTGAAGATTCATAGTCAATCTCTTGCCTAGGCCTCTTATCGGGGGGGGATGGGAACCCCTGATCAAGGTAATCAAGTCTTCGGCCATTTTGAGCATCTGTTTTTTGGACATACAGGCCTGTCCACGTGGCTCTTGAGTTTGCTTCTTTGCTTTAGAATGTGCTTTAGTCTTTGCATTTGAAGCTGAAGTCGGTTTAATGTAAAGATGTTTAGGTCTGAATACACCCTCAGAAACCGGTGCCTGCTCAGCGGCTCCAGATCCATCTGAGGGAATAGTGCCCAAGGCTCCAATACCTTGAGTTTCCAGTGTCATAGCCAACTCCATGTGGGAGTTGGTAGTGGCCTGCGACTTTAAAGTAGCGGGTGTCAGGGGCTGCGAAAGCGCCTCACTGAGAACTGGCAAACCGGCGACTGGATTAGGAGAAGCTTCATCATCGGTTTTGGACCTCGGTTATCTCTCTCCTTTTCTTTGCGTTTTTTGTGAACTCCGGTAGTTGTGAACTCCGGTAGTCGTATGGCTATCAGACGACATTTCTAGATAATTAAACCGGCATCCAAAATAGTTTAAAGCAAAATCATACCGATGCTTAATAGTGCGTTGTTTAAATCTAGCACAAACCTGACAACCAGAAATGTTGTGATCAGGGCCTAGGCAAGGAATACAGTAAGAATGAAAGTCCTTATGAGGTATTTGCTTTCCACAAGAAATACAATTATTAACTTTTTCCTGACATCAGTCTGGAGCAAGAAAAAAGTTTCCCCAATGGGGTACTTAGCTTTATTGAAGACTTCGGGTCTGATACTCGAACATGAAAATCTCAGGAGTCGGCCGACCGGCACTTGCGAACTGCTTCTGCTTTGGGCACCGCGCGGCAAGAAAGACTGAAGAAAATGGCATCGGCTGCTTCTTTTATACCCCTGATGATCTGGCGTCAGGGAAGAGGCGACAGCAGCCGACGCAGGATCCAAGACTTTGGAATTCAGGCTGGCTGAGGGCAACCTGCCAGCAGGATTACTCAAATGTAATGACTGCAACAGTGAAACATGAAGAACATCAGAGGAGACTCCAGAACCGGCGAAGGAGATGAGTCAGGACACTAAAAATCCTTGTAAGTCTAGAAGGAGATTTCCAAATTTTCAACTTTACTTCTCTTAACATTGACAATGACATGGTTAATGTGTTTGCTAAAGGGCTCTCTTTTGTACCTGACAGGAGGTAAAAGCATTATTGACTTGAAATTATTTGTGCGCAAACTTAACCTTACATGTCTTATGGGTGTTAATTCTTCACCTACTAATAACTTGAGTGTCCAGTTTATTTAACCCTCCACTTCAAAAGTCTTTGACTATCTTTGAAAAAATTTGTGAGATGGACCTAAGAGCTTTGTTATCTAACAATTCTAACAGATGAATGATAAAAGGAATATTTCTCCTGACGAGTTAGATTTTATTAACTTGTTGAATTCATGCAACATCAGAGTCATGAAGCCCAAGAAGGGCGGAGGTCTGGTCTTTATGGACCAAACAGAATATACTAATAGAACGGAAGTTTATTTAAACAGTGATGTTTATGAGCATGCCAGCATAAATGAAGTTCATGGCGCTTATAGGAGGATCAACAGCATACTTAATGATTTATTCCTAGAAGGGAGTATAGGTAGTGATACACTTCAATATTTGACAATACCAGCACCTATAATACTAATGTTTTTTGGTTCCCCTAAAATTCACAAGGACCTTAATAACCCCCCATTCAGATCCATAGTGGATGGGAGGGGGTCTATTATGCAAGCAAGTGCTAAATTTGTGGACAACAAGTTAAAACCTTTAATAAAAACTGAACCACAAATCTGCCATGATTCATGGAGCTTCCTCGAGAACATCAATAATTCAGAATTTAATGAGAATTTTATTTTCCTCACGGTAGATATTAAAGATCTCTACACAGTCATACCACAAGAGTTAGGTAGTGAGTGGGTTAGAGAATTTTTGCTCATGAAAGGAATGGATGGTGGAGAAATTTATGTCATCGAAACCCTTCGAGAGATGGTTTTGTCTAATAATTTTCTACAGTTTAATGGGCAATTTTTTCTTCAGAAAACAAATATTGCAATGGGTTCACCCAGTGGTAGCAGTTTCACCAACTGCGTAATGGCCTATTGGGAGAGATTGTTTTTGTTTAACAACACATTGTTTAACGATTATGTGGTTTGGTATACAAGATACCAGGATGACGTGTTTCATTTGGAAAGGTGAAGTCACCCTTATAGAGTTTTTGAAATTTACATTCCAAGTAGGTATAGACTCCATCAACTTTTTAGATGTACATCTGTCTAAATATAGGGTGAAGAGTAGATATAGGACCACCATATATCATAAACCCACCTACTTGAAAAATTGTTTACATTTTACAAGCAGCCATCCCTACCATCAGAAGAAGGCCGTTGCCAAGGGACAGGCAGTTAGGGCCACTAGGATGGTTTTGAGTGATAATGATTACATGACAGAATGTGATTTGTTAACATCTATGTTCCTCAAGAGATGGTACCCACTAAGTTTTCTTGAACATATCTTCCAAGAGGTAAATACTAAAAGGCTGTCAGGTTATTTTAGACCTATTGTACAAAAAGGCTATGAAGCAACATATAATACATCTGTTGAACAGTCAGTTCAAAAGAGGGTGAGCCCAATACTTGATACAGGCACTAGATTTCTTGTTACTTATTCCATAGATTCCAAAAATATTAGGGATATTCTATTTAAGAATTGGACCATAATTTTGGAAGACAATGGTCTCAACAAAATATTGGAAGCAGCCCCACGTTTCACTTATAGGAGGGGACCCAATATGAAATGCCTTTTAGAGAAACAGAGGAAAGTATGTAAAGATAGTCTTGGCATGGCAAAATGTGATAGTTGCCCTCAGTGTAAATTTATTAAAACGGGCAACAAACTTCACATTAGGGATAGAACATACACTATAGAAGGCAAATTTAACTGTGACACTAAAGGAGTGGTCTATGTAGCTTTGTGTGAGGGGTGCGCATCATATTACAGTGGCAAAACCGAAAGAAAAATCAAACAAAGGATATACGAACATCAGTATAGCATACACAAAAATATTACTATAAATGCGTTGGCAAAACACATTTTATATTACCCCACTCACAAGTTTGTGTTTGCAGTACAACAACAGTTAGAACACAATACACGAGGAGGTCCACGAGAACTTAAGCTTGTGGAATGTGAGCTTATGTGGCAAGTTCGCACATTGGCCCACATACCGCCTGGCCTTAATGAATATGCATCAATCAAGTACCTTTTAAATCTTAAAGCACTTGCTAGGTAGTGTTTATAGCTGGTGGATTAGTACTTGATCTTTTTCCAACTAAGTATTTAAGTACATTTTGATGGGGACCTGGGTCATTGTTTGCCTATTTACATAGAGTAAATCCTGTGAATAGTGATTTTACTGTATGTGATTTTGAATGTAATAATGAGCTTAATACTGCTATGAGTGGTAATATGGAATGTACTGAGATGGGGAATGTTGCAGTCCCTGTTGTTGAACATTCCAATAATGTGAATTTGTATCCATCTGTGGTTACCATTAACAACAATAAGAAAGTATGTGCAGATAATACAAATGTTGCTAACAGCATGCAAAGTAAAGGTGTTACCCAGTTGGAGAATGTTGTTAATCCTGTTGTAAGGAAGAAAGTCACTGTAGAATATAAAAAGACAGTGGGAAATGATATTAACAATAGGGATACCCCTTTCCCCATACAGTCCCCTTGTTTCAAGGGGAGAACACGCTCAATGAGCAGAGGCCGCCAAAAACGGAAAGTAATGGAAACAGAACAGGTCGGCCCACAATAAAGAAAATGTGGAGTGTGAAGGGGAATCCATTGTAATCAATTTGTCCAACAGGACCCCCAGTTATGAGGAGGAGTTTGTCCTTAATAAGGGCTTAACTTTTATTCCTAGCAAAAGTAGTGATATCACTGATACAGTGATCGATGTAAAAATGTTTATGAGAAATGTACAATTGAAGCTCGAATATGGCACAGTGGAAGCTTCAAAGGAAGATAGGAGTATTTTTAGACCAGTGAGTGTTTATGTCCCAATTTTACATCCTGTCTTGGAAACATACACAAGACTGGTGGAACAAGATCTTTATAGATACTATAGTCATAGTAATGGCTTTAATAGAAACAGGAGGAGAAGGAATAATTTGACCTATAAACAAAGGCAAGCTCTGGATAATCTGAGAAGAGATGATTCCATTATAATCACACCTGCAGATAAAGGAGGTCTTATTGTAGTGATGGATTCTGAACACTATAAGAATAGCGTCCATAATATGTTGAGTGATACAACTTTTTATACCAGGTTAGATATGGATGAAATAAGGACTAAAGTATTTCGTGTATATGACACCATAGATGATTTGTATAGGTGTGGTATTATTGACTGAAACTTTTTTAGGTTTCTGAAGGTAAATAATCCATTAGTGCTTGTGCTTAAAGGCCTCCCGAAAGTCCATAAGAATTTATCCAATCCTCCGATGAGACCTATAGTCTCAGGGCAGGGATGGTTGACACAACCATTTTCATTATTTGTAGAACAACAGTTAAGACCCGTCATTGATTCTAATGATATAATTCTAAAAGACAGTAAACAGTTTTTGATTAGTCTGATGAGAGAAGTGAGTATTTTTTAGTCACATTTGATGCAGTGTGCCTCTTCACTGTAATCCCTAATAATAATGGAGTTGATTGTATACAGGACTATCTAAGGAAGTATACATCAATAGGCATTGATAAAATTGAATTGATAGCACTGTCCCTTGAAATTGTCTTGGAAAACAATGTATTTGTCTTTGCTAATGAGTTGTATTTACAAAAGGATGGCGTAGCTATGGGCACATCTTGTGCCAATAGCTACGCCAACCTCGTTATGGCAGTATGGGAGAAAGACATATTGATACCAAGTTCAGGGTATAGACAGTACGTTACTTTCTATAAGAGGCTTGTGGACGACCTCTTTTTAATTTGGAGGGGTGATGAGGCACAATTACATGAGTTTGGTGATTTTATCAACAATACTACAAGTTATTTAAAATTTACAATGAGTTACTCTAAAAATTATTTATCTTTTTTGGATGTAGATATCATTAGATTGAGTAATGGCCTATTGAACACCTCTGTCCATAGGAAGAGTTGTTATAAGAATACTTTGCTCCACAGAACAAGTATGCATCCGCTACATGTATTTAGTAATGTGGTGAGAGGACAAGCCATAAGGGCATCTCGTCTCAATCCCACTGATGATGGCTATAGGAATGAGATTTCTGGCTTGAGAACAAGGTTGTTGGGTAGGTCATACAGTGACATTGAGATCAATAAAGCCTTTACTGATACTAGTGGTTTGAGGGACACTATAGCGTGCCCATATTTCTCTAGTAGATTTAGTAATACATCACTTGAGAGTGATGGATTTTTATCTAGGACAAATAACACCACTCTTAGTATTCCGATTTTCTACTCAAGTGACGTGTCCAATATTAGAAGCATCATTGAGAAACATTGGGATGTTCTGAGGGTAGATGACGATATCAGCAAGGTAGTAGGACCAAAACCAAGGTATACATATAAAAATAAAATGAACTTAAAGAGTATGTTATGCCATAGAGATGGGATGAGACACTTGACATCTAGTTCCAACACTATTGCCTGTGGTCGTTGCAATCAATGTGTGTTCATTAACAACAGTACCACGTTTGAACAACCTGTTACAGGACAAATTTTCTCTTTCTTAACAGGGACTAACTGTAAGTCTAAAAATGTGATTTATCTTGCCACCTGTACTGCCTGTTCAGTGTTTTACATAGGCAAGACCAACAGACAGTTAAGAGAGAGAATAAGGGAACACACTTACAAAATGAGGGTAGGGGATGTTACCAATGCATTAGCAAAGCATCAGATGATGGCAGGTAATACACATACCTTTACGTTCCTTGTTTTACAGAGCATTTATACCACTTTGAGAGGGGGGGACGTGGAAACCTATACACTTGAGATGGAACTCAGATGGATCGTTAGATGCAGAGCAGACTCAAGTCCTGGCTTGAATGATAAGGTTAGCCTTCAACCAGTGCTAAAAAGAAGGAAGTTATGTAGAGTTTTTAAATAAATGAAATTTTTAAATAAATGAAGTTTTAAATGTGTATGACATAAATTGTATAGACATGGCATAATACTGTAACTTTTTATATGTTATTTCTTATGCTTTTAATGTGTTCTTTAAAAGATTGTCTTTTTAAAACATTCTAACATTCACTGTTATTTTAAAAATGTTTTAAATAGAATTATCACATAATTGTATAATATGATAACGCCCTGTTATCAATTAATGATGGTATTTAAGGACTGTTGAATATGCATGCTGTCACAGTCTGATGAAGCCGTTTTGGTGAAAGCGCTTAGTGCATGTTAATAAAGAACGTTCCTGGTATTTTGGAGTTTTGTGGACTTTCTTCCTCGTGGTATGTTTAGACTTTGCATTCTAATTCATTGGTTTGAAGTGGATTTGTCTTAATCCAAGGGATGTGTAAACTGGACTGACCAAGCCTCCATGTTCCGGTTTATGGGACTTTTTAGCTTGTTTTATGTGTTTTTAGGAACGTGGTTCCCTTGTGCAAATCTTTTTCTCTTTATCTTTTTCTTTTTATCTGTATTTACATAGAGTGTCATATTTACTATAAGGTTGCATTCACATACTAGTCCACTTGATCATGCTTGTTGGTCTTTGATTCACATATATTTATGTACATAACATAAAGTTTTAAATCTAGTAATAATAAAGTAAAATTATTTAATTTTTACTATTTATTTCTTAATGTTATACACTTGCATCAGCTATGTGTTTGCCCCCCCCCCCGTATTCTAGCTGAAATGGTATCATACCTTATCAGCTTTTAATTTTTAATTTTAATGCTTATTTTCATTATATACATGTATGTATGTATTTCATATAGGTATTTCTAATGTTTTTATATTTTGTATATGGTCTTAATTGCACATATTTTATATGGAGAAGACATATTGCACTAGCTGAATTGTTTATTTTATAATGGATTTAGACGTTTTAAGTAACCCCACATGACTTAGGGGATGTAATTTACTGATGAACATTGTCATAGAGGTGCTCTGTTTCACATGAACTGGTAGCCTTCTCCAAAGATGTGGCAGTCACTGGGAGATGAAGCTGTCCTTCCAGCATGTCCTATTTAAGTCACAGACCATATTTAAGTCACCTGAATGGGTAGTCCTACACTCATTAGATTTATGGATATGCAGTAAGTTCATTGGGTTGCTCTGTAGGCCAGTCATAAGTCTCTCCTAAGACGTCTATATGATATGGAGTACAGTGACAGGGATTTTAGGCAGTCTGTGTAAGGCACATGCTGGAGGCCCTTCATCTTCTTTGTTAAAAACCTCTGAGGTCTCTCTAATTGCTGTAGGTGCTTAGTACGGTACATACCAAATGGGACGTTATACTCAATTATGGACCGGAAAAGTGCCAAGTATGGGGGGAGGGTTATAATTTCTTTTGCTCTCAAGGCGATGCCTTTACTAAAGTGCGCTACGTGGAATGTGTTCCTTACAACAGCAGACATATGGTGGTCGAAGTTAAGGTTGCGGTCAACCTGTGATCCCAGGTCCCTTACAACTTCATGGGTACTTAGGGCATTGTTACTGATTTAATAGTGTGAAGGGGCACTGTTTGTGCTGAAGGGAATGATGATGCATTTCTCTGCATTCAGTTTGAGACCATGACTAATACACCATTCGTTGGTGTGTGTGAGACCTTCCTGGAGTATACCGTCATCATTTGGGGATTCAATGATTGCACCTAGTTTGCAGTCATCTGCAAACATGGTCAGCCATAACCCTTTAGTTTTGACCTGAACTTCTTAAACGTATATACCAAACAGTAAGGGGCCCAGCACTGACCCGTGTGGCACCCCACTGGTAACAGGTCTGCTGGTTGATGTGGAGCCACCCACTTTGATAGTGTGCATCAGGTTTATTAGCCAGTTGGCAACCCACCTTACAATGAAGGTGTTTACATTCAGTTTGCTAAGTTTATCTGTAATACCTGAATATGGGATTGTGTCGAAAGCGTTTGCCAAGTCACGGTATGCTGTGTGCACAGATCTGCCCTCATCAATGGCCTTGGTCACACTTTCAAAGAAATCCACCAGATTTAATAGGCATGATCTGCCCTTCATGAAACCAAATTGAGTAGCATCCAGGGTTTGGAGGTCACCTATGTCTTTATTTATGAGGTCCATAATGATACATTCCATAGCCTTACAGATGAGGCTGGTCAGGCTTATGGGTCTGTAATTGCCTGGGTCTGTTGCTAGGCCACCTATGCAGAGGGGAATAACTGTAGCTGTTCTCCATTCCGCAGGAAAAAAGCCTGTGGTTATGCTATGACTGAAAAGATTACTTAGTTGTGATGCTAGTTCATGTTTTAGTCTGTTTAGAAGGCAGCCTGGGATGTCATCTGGTCCCATAGAGGCTGTATTCTTGGTCTTGGACAAGGCTTTGAGTACCTCCTCTTCAGATATGTAAGGTGGGGGGGTTGGAGGAAGGCTTGTTGTAAGTTAGGAAGAGATAAGGGAGGGAAAATTTTGCCAAACCTATCCGTTATCAGGTTCGCTATCTTTGTGGGGTCAGTGTATGTGATACCGTTGGCCACCAGTTCTGCACATGATTTGGTCCTATCCTTTAGGCTACACACACAGCTGTAAAAGGCCTTATGGTTATCCTTGGTAGTACCTGCTAGGTTTCTCTCAAAGGAGTTCTTGGAGGATTTGGCAAGTAGTCTTATTTGCCGGTTAAGGCTGAGGAGGGTGCTTTTCCATTGTTGGGTCCTTGTCTTTGTTTTCGTGGACAGCAACGTTTCGCATTTATTGTAGGGTTTGTTGATGCTGGAAGTCCACCATGGCAGCTTGATTTTACTTGGGGCTCTGGCATTGATTCTGTCTGGCACAGAGCCGAGTTTATACACTTACACAGGTAATTGTAGAGGGCTTTAGTGTATGCTTCAGAGTAGTTACCAGTTTCAGCTTGGGGTGGGGCTTGGAATGTAGTTATACCTTCACCTAGGAGGGTATAGCTTGCCTTGGGGAAGTTTTTTAGTCTGATTTCACCCTTTGTGAGTTCTGGTGTTAGTGTCAGTTCAAAGGTGACTGATTTGTGGTCAGTTTTAAATAATGAGAGTCCAACAGTTGCAGCAGTGCACCTGTTTGACATGTTGATGAGGACCAGATTTAGAATGTCTGTTCCTCTTGTTGGAGTATGGATAATTTGCTCCATGGCATTTGAATTCACAAAGTCAAGGAACTTTTATGCTAGCAAGTTTGGGTTGGAGTAGGTTTCCCAGTTGATGGTGGGATAATTGAAATTCCCCATAACCAGTCTATTCTGTAAAATTTGGATTGTTTCAGTTTGGTTATGTAGGCTTCATGGCTGTCGTGACGCATGGAGGGGATCAATAACTGGCTAGGACTTGAATGGGGGTCTTTCTCACCGTAACCTGGACCTGGAATAACTCCATAGAGTTGTTCAGTCTAACCAGATGTGAGGTAAATTTATCTCTAATATAGACTGAAACACTGCCTCCTTTGGTTTTCACACATTCATTTTGTGGTCTAAAGGTGTGGAAGATTGTAGCCTTGCAGGGCCAGGGTACTCTCTGAGGCCATAAACCAGGTGTCTGCGACTATACAGATATCTACATCTTCTAGTGATAGAAGTGCTTCCAGGGAGTGCACTTTTTGGTTTAAGCTCTTAGCATTTAGCAGCATGACCCCTATTTTGTTCTGATTGGTTAATTTCACAATGATAATGTTGTTTTCAAGACCTTGCCTAAAAGAGGCACTATGGAGGAGGCAAGAGCCTTTGCCAGCAGCCGAAAGCCTAGGGGTGCTAGGTGCAAACCATCTCTGGCAAAGCAATGAAGTTTGTTGTCTATGGTTTCCCAGGCAGACAGGAACTGGATCCTGTTGGAATGACACCAAAAACTAAGCCAATTACTGAAATCAATCATTTTTTGTTTATACTGTGGCATCATTCTAGGGGAAGGTAGTACATTGCTCAAGGCTAGGAACATACCTGCCTGGGACACATACTCTCTTCATATAGTCCAGTGAGGTATGTTTCAGGTCATTCACACCAACATGAACTATGACAGTCATAACGGTACGTGTTGCTGAGAGGCCTGATTGAATGCGTGATTTGGCAAATCCTGGCACCAGACAGGCAGCTGACCATGACTTTCTACTTCTCCAACCTGGTGAGTGGGACATCCATGTGTCTCACCACTGAGTCTCCAATGACAAGAAAACTTGTTTTTTGAGTGTTACATCTTACGGGATGAGTGAGACACTGGTGTTGGTATGTGTCATGAGTGCTGTGAAAATTGTGTTAGCTGTAGTAGACTTGTGTTTTGGAATCACTGGTGTTTTGGTAAGTTTTTCGAGAGAACCTCCTCATATATGGATTTACGTGTTTGATGCATACTATGTGTATGAGTAGCAGTACTATGTGAATATGTAGAGGTGGGGGAGTTGACAACCTTGTCCGTGTTACTGCTTTGAGTGAGAGAGAGCATGGATTCTAGATTCATGGTGTCAATATATCTCTCACACTTTGTGCTAGACTGTGTTATTAGTAGAGGTTTGCCTGTGTACGTGAGACAATTGCTACACTGCCTCAAGAGACCCAAGTCAACAAGGTTGGTAGGAGAATCAAGGGTAGTCCAACTGTCCAAAATGCTAGGTTGAAGACTGTTGTCACTATGGGTGGCTTTTCAGAAATGATCAAGGAGGAGCTTGCCGAATTGATATTTCTGCCTGGATTTTAAAGGAAAATTTCTTGAATTTAACTATCTGACTCTGTCACACAATTGCGCAGCAGTGAGTGGCGTTGTGTGATGCACAAACAAGCAGAAACCTGCTCAGATGCAGGGCTTAAATACCAGAGGTAAAACTTGAAAAAAACTCTAACAAAATTCAAAAGGACCAATGAGGATGCTTACTGTAAAGCGCCAGAACAGCTTCCCTTTACCAGTCAGGTGTCAATCAAACACAATTCTCGCATAAAAGTGCAGATAGGTCTCTTCCAATCCAAGGAAAAGGATGAGGGTAAAACAGTGCACACTGTGTATCTTGACCTAGCCAAGGCATTCAATATAATACCCCATGCTCAGTCTTTAATACATAAGATATGTGAGCTTGGCATAAATCCGTACATAACTCACTGGATTGCTGGCTGGCTCACAGACATGACCTACGTAGTCAGGATTGGCGAGACCACCTCCGCCAATAGATCGGTCACCAGAAGAATACTGCAGGGTTCTGTACTGGGCCTGCACCTGTTTGGCATCTACTTCTCAGAAATCAAGGCTAACATTCAAGGCTTTTGGCTCACCAAGTTCACAGATGACTGTAAACTGGGAGCTATTATAGGTTTCTCTCAGGACACCAACATCTTGCAAGAAGGTTTAACACAAACAAATGAATTGTGCTAATGCTGTGGCCTAAAATTCAGTGCCAAAAATGCATTATAGTGCTCTTTGGGAACATGTCAACCTCAGTTAATTACTCCATCGATAAAACAAAGCTTTGACCCAGTAGTAAGGAATCTGGGAACATACATAGAAAGCAGTCTGGCCTTTGACCAACACATAGCTAAGATAGTAAGAAAATCAGTATATATCACCCAACTTATAGTAAGGATATGGCATCCAAGTCAAAGGAAGTTATAATACCACTCTTCTTGGCCCTTATCAGAACTATCACTTGAGCACAATGCCCTTTGGCATGTACCTAACTAGACCCTTGCAACAGTTGGAACACTCACAAAAGTCTCTCACTAGGACAATTCAGGGCATGAATACCTGTTCTACACGGATTGCCTACAGGCTCTTTCTCTGTATTCAGTCTCCTACAGGCTGCAAACAGGGGATCTTTGCTTGTATTACAGCCTTCCTCAGACCTAGCCCTGATGGATCTGTTGCAGATAAGCAAAACAAACAGCATCAGAAACATTAGATCCAGGCATCTGAACTTCACTTGTGAAATAAACAGAACATGCTAGAGAGAGAGATGTGTCCAAAAGGATCCCTGCACTATGAGATAGGCTCCACCCCCACATAAACAGAGTTCATCCCTAACCCTATTCAAATTAAACCTTGACAACTAGATGGGAAATTGTAAATTTACCATGGTCTGGCCCCCCATGTCACTTATGGACAGAGGCCGTCAATTAGAAAAGTATTATCCTAACACCACCCCAACACAAATCCCTTAGTTACCTTCCTACTTACATACCCCTTACCCATACAGATACCCAGAATATTCGGGATCCAAATGGGGTTGTGGTGTGCATTTAGGCTACTAATGGCCCTAGTGGTCTCATTTGTCTCATATGCAAAGCCACAGAAAGAATTATCATGTACATGATCAATAATGACATAGGAAACCTCCGGACACTGGACCCAATCTGATTTGGTTTCATCAAAAGCAGGTCTTGCCTACCCAACCTGATGGACTTCTTTGAGAAGGTCATCAAAGCAATGGATGAGGGTAAAATGGTTCACCTTCTGTACCTCGCTCTGGCCAAGGCATTTAACACAATCCCCACTTGGGCATTGTTGTCAAACTTAAGAGGTTGGGTACAAACCCTTATGTCATTTGGTGGATAGCCAGCTGGCTCACAGACAGGACCCAGGAAGTTAGAACTGGGTAATCCATTCTCTACAAAGAGGCCAGTCACAAGTGGAGTCCCTCAAGACTTCTGAAGTCAAAGCCAATGTCAATGACCTCTAGATGACCAAATTTGCAGATGACTACAAATTAGGAGGTACCACTGAATCATCCACTGACACAGATGTTCTCCAGGAAGGGCTGACACAGACAAACAACTTGTGCCAATGGTCTAAAACTAGATGCCAAAAAATGCATAATTGTATCCTTCAGGAAGTCATTCACTTCTGGTAACTATCATACTGACAACACACCCATAAGAGCTGGCCCAGTATTCAGGGACTTGGGGACATGCATAAACAGTCCTCTAGCCCTTGACCATCATGTATTTACAACAGTGAGGAAATCATTCTATGTTATGCAACTCATAAACAAAGGTATGGTATCTAGATCAAGGAAGTCATTGTTCCACTGTATTCAGCATTCATCAGACCTATCACTTAGTACAACGTCTCCTTTGGTATACACCTAACCAAGCATATCCTATAACTAGAATGGCAACAGAGGTTCTTCACTAAAACAATACAGGGCATAAGTAACATGTCTTATGTAGACTGCATGAAGGCACTATCCCTGTATTCTGTCTCCTACAGACTCTTGAGGGGAGATCTATGCCTGGCATACAAGGCATTATCAGACCCCACTCTGATGGGCATCTTGCATACCTGCAAGGAACAGGTTTCCCCATCCATGTGAAGCAGAGTTCTTCCCTAACCTAATTCAAGTGTAACTTGGACAATTGGATAGGGAACAGTAAATTTATCCTGGTTTGGCACTTATGTCTCTAATGGACACAGGCAGCCTGTAAGTGGTTCATCTCCCAGGCCCCTGCTTACACTTATCAAGGGTAACAGAACTTGTTAGAGATTTGGGATGCATGGCTAGGCTTAAAAAGGCCCTTGTGGTTGTTAGCCTAGTAAACACCTATGAAGCTATATATGCTCCAGGGCTGGCAGTACAGGAGGGATGAGAGAAGAACAAGGTATATCTGATTGCAACATATGATATCATCTCCCCATTTCAGGGGGAACATCTATTTGTACCCATAAACACACCTCATTCTTCCTGGCAATGATATGATTGAAAGACAATTTCTCCACAGGAGAGTAAGAATTAAAGGTTTCATCATAGTCCCAGAGTTGGACTTGGGAATCTGCAGAAGAAGTTCGACCTTTGCCAGAATCAGAATTAGACTCTGCTTCCTCAGGAATATTTTGAAAGGGAATATCCATCTATAATAGCTTCTGTGTACCAGGATTTATTTATTTATTGACATTTATTGACTGGGACAGTCCACTGGGTCAGAAACCTATTTTCAGTGGAGACCTGGGAGAAAAGCTCCATATTGAGTAAAATAACATCAGATTACACAAGGTAGTTATGCAATTTTAGAAATAAAGGCTTTAAATAAAAAATATAGACAACAATTACCACAAGACAGCAAACTTTTTTACAAATACTGTAGCACCTTCTATTTATCATAGAGGTGAATGTAAAGACATTTTGTAGAAAAAAATAAAGTCTATTGAATTCAATTTAGGTACTTTGCCTAAAAACTACGATATACACTAGTACCCACTCACTATATATATTTTTTTCACCAGGGAATGAATTAGGGAGAAATAATAGGTGGATTGGTCATTAGTGATTGGTTATAGCTTTGGATAATCTGCCCAAACAACAGAGACCTCCAAAGCAGAAATGCAAGCAACCTCCACCCCCCAACACAACCCAAATGACACATAGTCCACATACTCAGTGTGCCACTCAACTACAGCCCATAAGGCATAACGTACCCAACACTCTAGTCATAGGTGACTCTATAGTCAGGCACACTGATGTTCCACTCACCAGGCTAAACAAGGAAAAAGTTAGCTGCCTGTCAGGTGCCAGGATCCGCCACATAACGCACGCACTCAGGTCACTCCACAACAAGTACCAATATGACTCTGTCATTGTCCATGTTGGTGTGAATGACCTGAGACGTACCTCCCTGGACTACATGAAAAGAGACATGGAGGAGCTCTCTGATCTTGTAGCCCAGGCCGGTATGACTCTAGCCTTGAGTAGCATCCTGCCATCACCCAGAATGACACCACAGTACAAGGACAAAATGATTGACTTTAACAATTGGCTAAGCTTCTGGTGTCATTCTAAGGGAATCCAGTATCTGTCTGCCTGGGATGACATGATCAACAGACCATGCTGCTTTGCCAGAGATGGCCTGCACCCGTCGCCCTTGGGATTCCGGATACTGGCAAAGGCTCTTGCCACCCCTATAGTGCCTTTTTTAGGCAAGGTTCAAATGACAAATTCACCACCGTAACAGGTACAAGCAAGCAAAATCTGAGGGTAATGCTACTCAATGCTACAAGTCTAAACCTCAAAATGCACTCACTCGAGGCACTCCTTAAAATGGAGAACATTGACATCTGTGCAGTGACAGAGACCTGGTTCAAAGCTCCAGAGAGCACCCCTGCATTACCAGGCTATAATTCATACCACACCTTTCGGCCACCAAACCCGGACTGAAACACTAAAGGTGGAGGCATGTCCATATTCATTAAGGATACCCACACCTCCAAGCTAGTTCCTCAGCATAATGCATCCGAGATTAGCCAAGTTCAACTAACTCTGGGCAAAATCGCAATCCAGATTGTAGCTTGCTACAGACCCCCCACTCCTCTTTTCTTGATACGCTGGAAAATATTAAGGTACAACCCAACACTCTAATAACGGGTGATTTCAACTACCCTACCATTAACTGGGAAAACTACTCATGTACCAACTCTTTTGCTCAACGTTTTCTGGAAATCATCAATTCCAACGCTGTGGATCAACTTATCCACACCCCCACCAGAGGCAGCAATATCCTAGACCTGGTCATCACCAACATGGGTGACCAGTGTTCCACAGCAGAGGTCAGCTCCTCGTTGGTCAGATCCGACCACAAGCTAATCACCCTAGACATCCACATCCCGCTCCCACCCCCCATTAGGAAAACAACTGTAAAAGATTTCTCCAAAGCCAACTTCATGCTTCTTAAGACAGAAGTGGCAAACTTCATGACACCCATGCAGATGGACAATAGAGGTACGACTGCTGAATCCTACACAAATGCATTTTATAAGCACTTACACGAGTGCATGGATTGTGCTATCCCTAACAGAACCAAGATGCTATCCTCCAAAAAAAGGAAGCCAATCTGGTGGTCTTCTGCCATAAACAAACTGTACAACAGAAGAAAGAAACTGTTGCAAAAAAGAGTAAAATCCCACGACTGGAGGAACTCCCTGGTCAGCCTCAGTAAGAAGCGGAGATCCCTCATAAAATCCTCCAAAGCTAGTTATGAAAACAAAATTGCCACTGATTCTAAAGACAACCACAAAGCATTCTATAGCTATGTCAAAAATCTCAATGGCAACACTCAGATCTGCTCTGAGTTACAGCACAATGGCACTAAATATACAGAACCAACTGATATTGCCAACATCCTGGCAGATAGGTTCAGTGCTAACTTTACCCCATCTCACCCCTAAAGCGCCCATCTTTATACTGGAAGAATGCAAAGTTCCTGTAATCACGGCTGCACAGGTAAAAACTTCACTCTCCAAAGCCAAGAACATAGCATCCATGGGACCTGACAACATCCCAGGCTGCCTTCTACATGAACTACAGAATGAACTGGCACCCCACCTAAGTACCATGTTCAATCATAGCCTCACCTCAGGCTTTGTGCCCATTGAATGGCAAACCGTGACAGTTATCCCACTCCACAAAGGGGGGACCACAACAGACCCCGGGAACTACCGCCCCATTAGACTGATGAGCCTCGTCTGCAAGGCCATGGAACATATCATCATGGAACTCATAAACAAAGACATTGGAGATCTCCAAACCCTGGACCCCACACAGTTTGGGTTTGTAAAAGGCAGATCATGTCTCCTAAACCTGACAGACTTCTTTGAAGTAGTCACCAAGGCCATGGATGAGGGTAAGGTGGTTCACACAGCCTATCTAGATCTCACCAAGGCATTTGACACCATCCCCCACTCTGGAATTATAGATAAACTCACTAAACTAGGTATAAATCCCTATGTCACAAGATGGGTTGCCAACTGGCTTACTGAAAGAACCCACACTGTGAAAGTAGCAGACTCCAAATCAGACTTCAGACCAGTGAGAAGTGGAGTACCACAGGGTTCAGTCCTGGGTCCTCTCCTGGTTGGTATCTACTTCTCTGAAGTACAGGCTAACACAGAAGGTCTTTGGCTAACTAAATTCGCAGATGATTGCAAACTAGGAGCCATAATTGAAACTCCTAACAATGTGGACATCCTACAAAAGGGCCTCACTGAGACAGATGCCTGGTGTCAAAGACATGGTCTCAAGCTCAATGCCAAAAAGTGCATTGTCATCCCCTTTGGTAAAAATTCTGTACCCATGAACTACCACATAGGCAGTAGTCTACTTAACACCGAAAGTGTAATAAGAGACTTGGGACACAGGTGGACAGTAGTCTCTCCTTTGATAATCACATCGCCAAAGTGGTGAGGAAATCCTTCTACGTGGCACACCTCATCACAAAAGGTTTCTCATCCAGAAAAAAAGAGGTAATTGTTCCCCTCTACTCATCACTCATCAGACCCATTATAGAGTACATCGCCCCTTTTGGTATGTACCTCACAAGATATCTACAACAACTGGAAAGGCCACAAAAATAGCTCACAAAGAGGATTACTGGCCTGAAACAGATGCCTTACGCAGACCATCTCAAAAAACTCCAGCTTTACTCTGTCGCATATCGCCTACTCAGAGGCGATCTCTGCCTAACATACAAAGCTATGTCAAACCCAGAGCTGTTGGACATGCTCCACTTAAAGAAATCCCAATCCCTCTGAGCTACACGCTCTAGGGACCTAAATCTTGTCACCACAATAAACAGAACATGCTGGAGGGATAGATATCTGTCCCACAGACTTCCCATACTCTGGAACAGACTACCTATCTATGTCAAACAGAGCTCCTCATTAGCACTCTTCAAGAAAAATCTTGATGATTGGATGGGCAATAGGAAATTCACCCCGGGGATCACTTCTGTGGTTCTGCTTGACAGGGGCACAGGAAAATAATTTTCTTGGGTGGCGAAAGCCAGGGTACATTTTTGGCTAGGCTTGTATAGGCCCTAGGGCCAATAGCCTAGTACCTACCTATGAACCTATGGAGAGAGGAGTACTGCCTGTAATGCCTGCTTAGCCAAGGTAAGGAACTCATCTTTTTTAATAGTAATAACTTCATCAGCAGAACAATGTTTAACTTTTTTTTTTTTTTTCTTAATATGAGTTCTAACAGAACAGGACTGACTCGAAGGAGGGACAGCTGTCTGGCTGATGGTCTCTTGCTCGAGCTACCCTTAAAAGAAGGTATAGGAGTATCTCCCAGACCAAGAGAAGAAGGTTCTCCCATGTCTAAACTGGTCAAACTATGCACTACTCACTCTACACTTTTTTTTTCATTGCCACAGACTTTGCTGGGCACCTTGGAATACACAAGTTGATCAGCGTGCCTATTTTTATTAAAAGCAAATTAATTTAGGCACCTTCCATATTACAGCTACAAATCTTGCAGCACTTTGCTTGCTGCCTTTGATCAGCCTTCATCTTATATATGTCTGTTTTTCTGAATACTTTCACTACAGCAGTAACTCCCAATTCCCTTGTCATACTCCAAATCTGTTTAGTGCACTGACCATAGTGTACAGGTCTGTGTCACTTGCAATGAGGTGTAGCTCTTCTTTCTAGACATTTTGCAGTATCACTGGGAAGGACTGATATCAGAAACACACACTGTATATTCATTGTGTAGAACCAGAAGTGCACAGTTTGAAAACAGATGGTGTATGTCTCAGGATGGATTTACTGCACATCAACAAGTCAAATAGCACCATACTCTAGGGATCTAAACCTCTTCTGCAACAGCAAAAGAACATTTTGTAGGGACAGGTATATCTTGCAGGGGATACCACTGCTCTGGAACACACTTCCCCATCCATGTAAAACAAAGTTCATACCTGTCCATACTGAAATGCAATTTGGATCTATGAATGGGAAACAGAAAATTTAACACGGGACTGCCCCCTGTACTATTAACAGAGAGGCAGCTCCTAAATGCTTTATCCCATGCATGGGTCCCCTCAAATATTCTATGGTATGATCCTAGTCATTCTCATTAAGGGTAATATATAATAATCAACCATGGGATGGGTAAGGCCAACCTCTACCCAGATGGAAAAGGTTAATTCAAGCACAAAAAGGGAAACTGGATAGGCTTAAAATGGCCTGCGAGAGCAGCTAGCCTAGTACTTGCCTATGAAAAGTACTGGGCCCATGACCAACTACTGTGGCACTCAACTAGCAGTTTTTTCTTACCACTGACATTATTTCTTGCTCTCACATCCCAACCCACAGTGTCCTGTCCTACTTTTTACCCATGCAACAATCCAGTTCTTTAGTTTTTATCCTGCTCCTAACCCCTCCAGTTATGACTAGCAGCTTCCTGTGTAAGACCAAGTCAAAGACTTTGCTGAAATTCTGGTAGACTACATTTACCAGTACTTCTTGCCAAGTTTTCCTGTAACCTGGTCATGGAAGTAGACCAGATTTATCCGACAGCCCCTTCTAATCATGAATTCATGACTGTTGCTATACAGGAGGTTGTTGTCTTCCAGGACTGCAACAAACCCTCAAGATTCTCTTCATAATTTTTCCTACCACTGATGTTAGGCTAAGAGTCATGTAGAGTCCTGAATTTTTCTACCCGTCAACTTGGGCAAGAGTACCAAAATTGCTGTGTTCCAGTTCTCAAGCACTTCCACAGTAGCTTGAGATCTGCTGAAAACCTCAAACAGGGGATTTCCTATCAGACTAGTCAGATCCTAAGATCGTGCAGAGGCAGTCTAACTGGCCCCTGTGATTTAACATCACTTAAAGAACCAAGTCTCCCCCAACTTCCTCTGTTTTATCCTGGTATACATCCACTGCTTTTTCTATGCTGATCAGTTTCCCTCCTACTGTGGTACCCTCCCTTTTCTTTCGTTTGTGAAGACTGAAGTGAAATATTCAGTTAGTAACTCTGCTTGTTTTTAGTCTTTTGTGATCTCTTCCCATCTTTGTACAGCCTAGCAAGGTCTGCCCCGTTCTTGTCTCTTTTTGCCACGTAGCTGCAGAAGTCTGCTACCCTCCTTACCCACTTATCCAAATTCCTTTTCAGCTTCTGTCTTTGCTACCTTTACTGCTGCTCTTATCTTACTAGTACCGTATGTTTAGTAAAGAGAACTGTCAATGGTGTAAAACTGTTCTACCGTTACTTTTCTAAAAATTCTAGAGTGACTCGCACCAAAGCCTGTTGCCCTGTCAGCTCTTCACTGAAAGCGTTCTTTTAGAACTTTACTGAAAAAAGGAATGCTACTAACCCTTTAACCAGGGTGCTTCTACTAAATGGATTTTTTCCTCCTTCTTTGTTGAATATTGGTGAAAAGTTTGTTTACTCCATCAGTTGCCAATCTTGTTTGCAAAGCTTATCTCCTATTCTTCTACAACCTAACTTAAAACAAATAACTTTTAAATCATAAATCTAAATACCACCCCAAAATGAATCACAAAGGGCAAAGTACTTAAGTGCTTTCATCTTTAAATATATAGACTTCTTTATGGTTTGTTTTGAAGTGATATTCAGACTTTTGGTTTTATCTATACTTCAGTTACTAGTCAAATGATTTTGTTTTTAAACATTTAAATCAAGATAAAATTCTGCCTTAATGAATTAACATTGAAAGAGGTAGCAGTGCAGTGTTTTTCCTCCAGTGTATTGTTTAAAATAAAAACTTAGTAAATAAAATATACTTATACAGTGGTATTGTGACTATTGGAGTGTGCACGTCACCATGACAAGGACAATTTTGTTATAGTTGAAACAAATTAGATACTTCTGTACTACTCCCTATAAAACATTTATCACCAAATCCTTGGTATTATTTAACCGGAAATAAAACCCCACGTTTCAAAATTAACTGCTAAGCAAATCTTGTTACCACAGTGCATTCTCTGTATTTAATCTAAAACTGGGTGGAACTAGGTATGAGTTACTGAGCTGGCAGTGATGACAGAAATGTTAACCACAGGAGGCAATGGGGATAGGACAACCAGAAAATATTCATTATTGCATGGAGCTGATGGTCATCAGGCTACAGGAGTAAAATAAACTGGGAGAAAGAGATAAAAAGAAAGATAAAAAAATGTGCATAGAAATGTGACAAAACTGGTAGG
The DNA here is from genome assembly GCF_019279795.1 of Protopterus annectens. Taxonomy (NCBI): domain Eukaryota; kingdom Metazoa; phylum Chordata; order Ceratodontiformes; family Protopteridae; genus Protopterus; species Protopterus annectens. The sequence goes on along the minus strand of NC_056732.1, from coordinate 1,270,510,529 downwards.
AGCACATCAGAAACAAGACATCCAGCACAGATAGGTCAATATGAACTACTAAAGCTGACAGCAGAATTTCTCACCCGATTGCAGCATATTTCACAGTACTGCTTCAACCCAGAGATGGAAAATGTCTTCCTATCTTTGAAACAGGCTTCACACTCTTGGGTTGCCACATCACCACATATTAGGCACTCCCTGGGACCTGTAAAGTGCAATGTGCACGCATTAGAAAAATGAGACCAAAAGAAAAAAAAAATGTTCCCTTGCATGAAATATGAATTTTTTTTTAGTAATAACTGTAAAACGTATAGCTATTTCTTTATACTAGAAACCCATGGACGGACTCTCTTTTACATTGTACAAGTACAGTAACTCAAACAGCAAGCGCAAAATTAACATGAACAGAAACATACACTGTATCATTTAAATGCAGTCCATACAGCCTAAATAAGTAACAGTTCCACAAATTCAGAAGAATCTATGGAAATCCTCACATATCCTGAAGAAAAAATAAAGAGGAACTAAGCCAAATTTGAAGTCCAACCTTCTTACACCTCTTGAGAAATCAAAAATAACACAGTCTAGAGGTAAACTACAATGTACACCATACAAAAAAAATTGTTAACTGGGTACATCCACTGGACACACAACTCCTTTTGAAGGGTGACCCATCAGCAGTAGCTGATTAAGGGACTTGCTCCAATTTATACTGCAGGCAAATTACTCTTTGTTAGAATCAAACCCAGAACTACTTCAGGGCCTATGTCCAAAGCAGCGTATACTCTAAAATACCTGCACCATACTGACAGACAACTGTCCCAGAGAACAGGCATTCACTGACCAAACGTACGTGCTTGTACCTCAAACAGAATTTAATTGAGCTGATGATTCAGAGGGAAAACAAGCAGGTCTGTTGCTGTAATCTCCCTCCAGGCAAAGTCAGACTGTACAACACATGTGGGTCCAGCTTTTGTGAGATATGTCTGACTTGCTAGTGCTATGGACTGAATAAATGTAACATGCTCACAGAGGAAGGTTCTACTAGATGCTGAAGTTCTGTGCCATCATGGCTAGTCTGCAGGTTTAGTAAGAATGCATTTTTTCTTGCTTGTTGATGTACTACACAGCTGTGATGCTATTTTCTGATAATACTCAATACTCATGACTTCCACATTATCTTTAATTTTTGGAACTGAAATATCAAGACAAACACTGATATGCTTTGTTCCTCTCCCGGTAATCCTTTTCTTGTGCATTGAGGGATTCTTTCTGAACTCCTAAGGCAAAGTCTGACATAACTGTTACCACCCTTGGGGTTAGGTGAGGCAAAAAGAGGCATTACTAGGCAGGTTCCTTTCTCTGCCCACTAACTGAGCTTCATTTGGATGACTGGGATGATCGGCAACAACTCTTCCAATGGATGGAGGTGTTGTTGCCACAAACTCCTTGGATACCACTCAATTTTTCTCATGTATAGCATGTTATACGGACCATTAATACAGATGCTAACATGTAACCAAGCACATTCAGGCTGTTTTTTCCCATCATGCATGTCCATCCTGTTGCTTTCAAAAAAATGATGAGTTCAGTACATAGGTGTTTTCCTGAAGTACAAAGGCCCACTCTCCTTGGTAGCCAGGACTACCCAGAGAGAGACTTTCCTATGCGAACAGCTGAGACTCAATTTCAGGTATTTTATAGGGGTATCCATATTAGGTTTAAGGTAGTACAGTCCAGTACTATTTTAGTTCCATTTGAGCAAGACTATGAATCAAAATGTTGTCAAGTTAAGGTAAACACAGAAGTTCTTGAGCAGAGATGGAAAAAATGGAGCTAAGAATTTGATGAACATTCTGGGAGCAGTGGAAAGCCCAAATGGCTTGGAGTTGAATAATGTGTCGAGTCCTAGCAAGGAAGAAATGTCCTCATCTCCTCACAGTTAGAGATGTAGAGGCAGGCATCCTTCACATACAGGTTGACCATGGCAGCATATGGTAATAGCAAGAGAAGCAAAGCATGCAGACTTTACATTCTGTACATCCTTATGATCAAGACTTTATTTAATTGGCAGCAGTGCAGAATAAGTCTCCAAGGTTTCTTGAGCAGTGGGAAGAGTCTGTAACAGAACTTTGTCCTAACTTCGGGGGGAGGGGGTCTTTCTGAGGAAAGAAGTTTGTCCAGTACTGGTCTCACCAATGAAACATAATCTGCAGGAACAGAAGATATTTACATAAACAGTGGTAAGTACCTGAATTCAGTCTTGTATCTGGAAGCTATAACCTCCATAACTCAAAGGTCCATGGTCAGTGAGAACCACTGCTTCATGAAAAACGCTAATCTTTCTCCTAGGATTTAGGGGAGGTGATGGGGAGGAGAATGAATATGTTGAGATAGTCAAAACGTTTAGGCACGCTCCTGCCTGGGATGGAGGCCATTCCTACTGCCTTGCTCCCTACCTTCTCTCCAGTGGCATTTTGTAATGCCCTTACTTTGTTTAAACTGTTTCAGCTATGACTGCTTCCTATAAGAGAGCCATTGCTTGGTTAAACAATTTCTACTGTAGTTGGGAATAGAACAGAAAAGCTTCTTAACAGTTTGCATGGCTTTTACAATTTCATCTAGCCTTTGGACAACTTCCTGAGATGGCGGTTAAAATAAAATATATTTGTCAAAGAGAGGGCTTAGAAGATGCCCTTTAACACCTGGTATAGACTTGATTGCCACTTAGTCATTCTTCCTAATAACTACATCAGGGGCAGCAGTCCTAGCACAGATGATGACAGATATGCATATCGCACTGTACTGCATGCTTCGTGGTTTTACACATTCTAAGAAAGTTTCAGTAGTCGCTACTTTAAGGATGTATCCAGTCTTTCATCAGTCGTCTATCTCAAAATGAATACCCCGATAATGTAACACAATGTAGCATATGGGTCTGGCAGTTAATACTTATTATGGTCTGAATGAAAAAGATGTACATATATTTTTTTACCAAATTTGTCAAACATCCCAGTAGCACCCCTAGAAAGGGTACTTTTGACAAGCACTAGCTTACATCTTCTCACAGCATCCACTGAAATGTCTACCGGATCTTTTATGGTATTTTTAAAGACAGTTAAAAGTTTCATCTAATTGTAAAACCTCCCTTGTTTTCCATAGGCAAATGCTTGACAATATGCCCGATACACAGGGGAATTGCCACATGTTTAGGTTCCTCAATCCCTAGCAAATTCTAAGTACCTTTAATGGAAGTTAAATAATTATTTTCCAAGAAAGACATCCCTTGAAGGGAGACTTCTCAATGTCCATATCATATATAGGGGAATTAAAGATGGTTGAAACACTCCAGGTTACCACTGTCTAAGTCAGTTGACTGTTATGGAAATGGCTCCTTTTTCCTTTTGGCAGTAAATAAAAGTTTCTTAGGTAGAAGACTCTAGTGGGGAAAGGAGACAGGTGCTAGTGCATTTATTCTCTGCCAAACAGCAATGTATTCCTCTCAAAATCATAGCTGTCAAATGTCCATGATTTTGTAGGAAGTCCCTGACTTTGTTTCAAATTTTTTTGCTTTGTCCCTTGTAAGATGTTTGATTTTTCTGGTAAATCACTGAGAATTACAGTCAGTCTCTACTGCCAAACATTAACATTTCATATGTCACATTGTTCAGAAAATGCATGTTAAGCTTACTGGAGCTATGTTACCTAACAAAGATTTACTCCCTTAATGACATTCTGATACAAAATCTGTTGTTCTATTAACTTCAAGCGAATTACAGCAATATTTAAATATTGGCCATAATTTTAGGCCTTAGGATACTGTTACTTTTTGGGTTTGTCCAGATTCTTAGGCAAAGATGTTGACAGCTCTGCTAACTAACCACCTGAAAGGCAGACAATGGGACAGGTACTCCACCAAGACAGACAGATGTTCCAGTGGCAAACTCATTAAAGGTTTGTCTGGTTTGATTTTTTTTTTCATTTTAATGTAAAGAGTTGGTAAATACAAAGAGAAAGAACATTCCTTAGTGATATGCATTTTTTGCTTGCCATCTTGCAGTGCTTCCCACTAGCATCTGTCTACAATATAACATACTCACTGAGGCCTAGGAAGATACTGAATGTGTGATACCATCTCAAGAAGGCAATGACAGCTGGGAGGAGGGAGAAACAAGGGCATGAGCTGGGGGTAAAAGAAACTATACTTCATTTGAACTGGTGTCCTTTGGTCTTGCTCGGACTGATGGGAGTCACTTTGGCATCACATACACTATTGATGGAATCCTTAATCAGTTAATTTGGTAAGTTTCTGTATTTTATGGAGGTATACAGGTTTCGGATTTTTTTCAACTGTCGTAAGCAGACTCTCCCAGCGGAGGGATGGACTTCCCTTGATTTGAGTCTAAAAGCTTCTGGTACTCAAATAATTTGATGTTTCTGGGTCTATGGAGCAGAGTCTTTTTTAAGGAGTGTACAGTGTTCACAAAAAAAAATGCAACATAACTTTCACAGGGACAGAAAATACAGTAAAGGAGGTGATATTTCAGTGGAATCTGTCCTACTCAGATGTAATTAGTGGTGACTTTTCTGGGGATGTCATCAACTTCAGAAAGAACCCCCTCCAAAAAAATATTTACTGATTTGTTAACTCGGTGGGTGGGCATACTGAAGACAGCCAGAAAAGCCCAAAGTTCTTTTAAAGATATCTATCAATGACGTGCATAAAATTCTAACAGACTTCACATTAATACAATATGCTGATTGTCCAGCCTAAACCAGATATCAGCTTTATAAAAATCACAGTCTTTTACAACCAATGAGCAATAGATAGCAGACGCCCAAATACTTTCCAATTACCCAAAAACTAAATTACTTATTTCCACTCTTGATTATAATCATATTCAATTTCAAACCATTTCACAAAAAAACTCCCATCAAACAAGTATCAGGCCCAACTAATAATGGACGACAAGCTAAAATCAGTCATCACATAAACCATGTTATATCCACAGCAAATAGAAAACTTTGCATACTTTACAAATCTAAAACATTCCTTACTGATAAAACCAGATTAGAAACTAGTAATACTGTGCTACTCCCAAGCCTACTATATGCTTCAATAATTCTAAACAGCATTCAAAAGTCACACTCAGACTTATTTTATAATAAAACAGCTAAAGTTCCTGCTGATCTTCATAACCGAGCTCATCATTGCACTGCTCTGAAGGAAAATAGCTGGCCAACTCCAAAACATCATTGTTTATTCTCATCCTAAAATAATTCACAGCATTCTGTTCTATCTTGACAAATGTCAAGCAATAAAAAACTTGGTCCAAATTCAGATCTGGTCAGATCATTAAGATCTTCTAAACAAAATAAGCTCATTCATTGTCAATAAGTCATGTAATCACTCCAGTTACCAGTTATTCTGTTATCAGTTATAGTATTGAACCTTTGGAATTCTACTCCACCAAACATTGTAACTACAGCTAACATTAACCAATTTCTAGCAAAAGTGAAGAATCATCTAGCAATTACTTCCCAAGATAGTCATATGATCTCAAAGAACCCTAATTTTTAGTGGAGTACTGTAGAGAAAAGCTCCACTAGATTAACTTTTTTCTGAACTAAATGTAAACTGAATTGCTAAAATATATGTTGTATATGCCATCAGAATGAGAATTAGAAAGGTTTTGTGCTCTGGAGTTGTTATAAAACAAAAACAAAAACAAAAAAAAACAGCAATCTTTTTTAAATGCATGCATATTATCCAGATACTCCCCTTATTTCCTCTACAGCACTCTGCAATTGCACCTCCATTTGTTCTGTGAGATTCCCCTTATTTTGTAATACTTTAACCTTTTAGTCCCTCTAAGTAATTCTCTTTACTTCATTAAAAAAAAAAAAAAAACAAGAAACATCTTTATTGAATTATCACTTAAAACATAGGCAAGCATATATTTATATAAATGAAAACCAACAATACTGATACATTTTCAATTGCAAACATTATACACATATAATCTTCTGTATAGTCATTGTCAGTCAAACATTACATAGCTCATTAAATTCCTGTATGTATTGTTCCCAAAATTCCATTTTTTTCTTTGTAATTTGTTCCTACCCTTTTTGAAAGCTCCCATTTCCTGTTATTTTATTTCTATTACTATACTAACTACTTTTAGTATGGTTGGTTTAGACTGATTTCCATTTTCTAGTAATTACTTTCTTGTCAGCCACCAGAATTAAACTCCAGAAGGCCTACATATGTCTAGATATTTTCAATTCTGTATCACAGCTAAAAAAATAATTTCCTTAGTTGCACCAATTTGCTCACCAGTATTTCTGACGGAGTAGTCTGCAGGGAATTTTTAAAGTCTGCCAACTTATTACACTTCCAAAAATATGTTCTCAAATACCTCTTTCTTCCCTACCACGCATTCAGAATTTGCAATCTACCTGGGGAAAAATTCTGTGGAGTCTGCTTGGGGTATAAAAATACCTGGGCAAACACTTCCAAGCAAAGATCCTAAATCTCCTTGACTATGTATTTGGGAGCAGCTTTTACATCCTCCCATTGTTTCTTTGTAAATTGCTTACCCAATCTCTCTCTTTTCCCAATCCTTTCTAACCTCCTCTGATTGATTCCTACAGTTATCATGCACTAGTTTATATTCCCAACTGATTATACTTTTTTAATAGCAATTTCTGTTCTAGATTCTACTAAAAACTTTACCAGTGCTTGTCTTTCACTTAGCCCCCTCAATACTTCACTCTTCGCTTATACTCTGATATCAATCCTTGATATGGAAAATAATCTGTAGCCTGGAGTTCAAATGAGTTTTTGGCCTATTAGCATTCTATTACCTTTCCCCTCTCTAATTATTTGCTCCTAATATGTTGGTTCTATCACCAGTTTCTCCAATAAATTCCAGCCCCATCTTGCCTATCCTCTGTACCCCTAAATGCAGTCATTCTTATTGGCAAAATCATGCTACTTTACGAATATAATATTCTCTATGGTTAGTTATTCTCCTTAAGGATCAGCATCCAAAATCCTAGTTTTACCTTACTTCTTGAGCTTCCCTCCTGTTTCATCATCATCCTTTTCACTCTGAAGTCTAGCTTTCTGCTTGTGCTATGCATAATAGCCTTAACTGTGTAGCTCTGAAACACCCCTTCAAATCAGGTAATCCCAAACCACCCTGTTCTATCGGAAGGATCAGCTTATCCCACTTGACTCTTGCCCTCTGCCCCTCCCAGATAAAATCCTTAAATTTTTTTATTAATTGCTATACATAACTTCTCTACTGGTTCATAAAAAATATGCCTGACCTGTGCATACAATTAAAAGGACTAAACAGATTTTCACTCCTTGTATCTTGTCCATTTCCATAAAACACAACTTCCAATTTCTAAGTTTTTGTATTATCTTTTGTTTAATTTATTCCCACATATCCTTTGCTGCCATAACAGAATCATTTTTAATCCATAGTCGTACTTCATTTTATCATATCCCCATAAATATGGGTATTGCTGAACCAATTCGTGTGTGGGTAGATAGTTTATAGCTACTGCCTTTGTTTTATCTTCATTAATTCTGTATCCTGAAAAAACTTGAAACTGTCTCAGAATATTCCACAACACTGAAATATTATTTTCTAGTTTTATCAGGAGCAAAATAATAGCTGCAAATAATGCCAACTTTACTTGATTACCAAACCAATTATACCCTTGAATTTCTGAGTCTCTTATTTTTTTTGTTAATGGTTCTAAAAAAGAAGTTATGTACTCACCATAACATTCCACCTGAGTAGTTGTACTTCATTTGTCTTCACCCTGTGGGTATTCGGATCCGGATCGGATCTGAGACGGCGGTTACACCAGCATCTGATCTGAGCTCCAAGCTCCTCCCCTTACCCATAATACCCCCCCATCTCCTTCCTTCCCTCAGATCAAGTTTGCTACATCATAAACCTAAGTCCAACCCAATGAGACCTTACCATAACAAGTTATTCACAAAACCCAACAAGCATGAACAGAAGAGTTGCAAAGGTGCCCTCTCCTACATACCAGAGTAATAAAAAAATGATAAGGTCAGGGGGAAGGACGGCAGGATGGTTGAAGACAAATGAAGTACAACTACTCAGATGGAATGTTGTGGTGAGTACATAACTTCTTTATCTGAAGTAGTTTACTTCATTTGCTGTTCAACCTGTGGGACAGAGTTCCCCAGCTACTAAACACCTGGGTGGCCCTCATGTAAGGATATTCTGGAGCACCGTGGGGACAAAGGATGCTCTCCCTCTAGATATCATGTCCAGTTTGTAGTAAGAAATAAAGATATGTGATGAGGACAAAGTAGTTGCAGAACAAATATCATCCAGAGACACCCTGGACAAAAAGGCTTCCGAGGTAGCCATGGACCTGGCAGAATGTGTTTTTACTTGACCCAGAGATGACATGCCTTTGTCTTTGCATACCTAAAGGATACAATGAGAGATCCATCAAGCCAAAGTTACTTTGGAGATTGGTTTGTCCAGAAAAGGTTTAGAGTACGACACACATAACTGATTGGATTTGTGAAAGGCCTTAGTTCTGTGCAAGTAAAACCATAGTTGTCTATGTAAATCTAGCAAGTGAAATTTATATTCACCCTTGTTCTGAAAATTTGGGAAGCACACAGGTAAGTTAATTGTCTGGTTAATATTGGTCTCAGAAGCCACTTTTGGAAGAAAGGATGGATTGGTACGAAGCGACACCCTGTCCTTATGGGAAATCATATACGGAGCTTTGATAGACAATGCTTGAAGTTCTGAAACCTTCCTAGCCAAGGTGATAGCTACTAGGAAGGCAGTTTTCCAAGACAGAAATTTTAGGTCTGTTGATGCAGGCAGTTCAAAGGGTGGAGCAACCAGAGCCTGTAAAATCAAAGTCAGGTCCCAAGGCGGGGTAGGATACTTCACCGGGGGTCTTAAAAGAAAAAAGAAGTTATGCATTCACCATAACATTCCATGTTTGTAGTCCATCTCGCCCTTCATTCTTACATATGTGTTTGGAGCTGATCCTCGGCTCCGACTCAGACTATTACAAAGCTCAAAGTCTCTTAGTTGGCTCGTGACTAGGTAGGTATCCCATAGTGCACCAGATCTTGTTTGCTGCTAAACTATAGAAAGATAGAACTAAGGTTATCCAGAAAGAACAACAATAATGAAAGGTCTCCACCCTATCAAGGTAATACTATCCCTGTCTCTAGATCCTTCCAGGATGGGTGTAGGTGGGTGGGTTCGTAAGAATGAAGGGCAAGATGGACTACAAACATGGAACGTTATGGTGATTACATAACTTCTTTATGTTCTGTAGTTCTATCTCACCTTCATTGTTATATATGGGACAACGTCCCTAGCACCTTATTCTTGGGTGGCTTACAGAAAAATACTCCTGAGTACCGTGGAACCAAAGGAGGCTCTACTCCTAGAGGTAAGGTCCAATTTGTAATGAGTAATAAAGGTATGATGGGTAGCCCAGGTTGCTGCTGCACAAATATTGTCAATTGGAACTCTGGCTTGGAAGGCAGCAGATGTAGACTGGGATCGGGTAGAATGAGCCTTAATCCTGAACGGTTGAGCCTTAATCCTGAATGGTAGAGTTTTTCCACTGGAGGAGTAAATGAAGGAAATACAGCTCGAAATCCAATTCGATAGGGTCACTTTAGAGATTGGCAGACCTATTCTTGAATCAGAGAAGGATATTAACAATTGATCTGACTTTCTGAGATCCTTAGTCCTGTGAAGGTAGAACCGTAATTGCCTGTGAACATCCAACTGATGAAATTTGTATTCTGCTGCATTAGAATGGTTAAGGAAAAACACTGGTAACTCTATAGTTTGGTTCAGGTTATTTTGAGTGCAAACTTTAGGGATAAAGGAAGGATTCGTATGAAGAGAAACTCTGTCTTTGTGGAAAATGAGATAAGGAGGCTTTATAGACGGTGCTTGTAACTCTGATACTCATGTAGCTGATGTGATGGCTACAACAAACAAAGTCTTCCAAGACAGAAATTTCAGCGGACATGAATGGGCAGGCTCAAAGGGTGGTGAAGTTAGCTTGGACAAGACAAAGTTCAGATCCCAGGAAGCTACCGGTTCCTGAAAGGAGGGTCTCAGCAAAGTAGCACCTTTAAGGAAGGTTTTACACAATCTGTGTGACATCAGGTTAGACTCATGTAGACCCAAATGAAAATTAGATATCACTGCCAATTGGACCCTAATTGTGGCAGCAGCAGATCCCTGATGGAAAAGTTCAGACAAAAATTCTAAAACCATTGAGATGGATGCAGTATAAGGATCTACATTCCTTTCTTCAGCCCAAATAGAAAACCTTCTTCATTTGCTAGAGTATAACCTCCTGGTGGAAGGTTTATGTGAAGACATGAGGATGTGGGTCACAGCAGGTGAAAAGTCATGAAGCCTGACTAGGAATGGAATTGGAGCAGCCTTGCTGTCAAGTTGAGGGTGTGGAGGCTGGGGTGAAGGGAGCCTGACATGGGTGTCAAATGGTCTGGCACTGGGTCCAGAGTCCATGGATCGTCTAGTAGATGAGGCCCGAGAAAGGGGAACCAAATCTGATGAGGCCAGTAAGGAGTGATGAGAAACATTTTGCTTCCTAACAGCTTCACTTTCTGAATCACCTTGGATATGAGAGGAAAAGGAGGGAAAGCATAAAGGAGTCCCAGGGGGCAATCATGAACAAGTGCGTATCTCGGTGACTAACCTGGAGGGGTGATAAGGGAAAAGTAGCTGCTGCATTTGTAATTGATCGGACTGGCAAAGAGATTGCAGCAAGGCTGTCCCCATTTGCAGAAGATCTGTTCCGCTACTTCCTGATTCAGAGACCACTCGTGAGGCATTAAGATTGCCCGGCTGAGTTTGTCAGCTATCACATTGGTTGTCCCTGGGATATGCATTGCCACCAGAAAGCACTGGGAAGATACTGCCCACTTCCAAACACAAATCGCCTCTCGGCAAAGGGGTAAAGATCTGGCTCCACCTTGTTTGTTGAGATACCATACCATTGACATGTCTGATTGGACTGCTATCATGCCTAGAGGGAGAGAGTTGTGAAGTGCTTGCAACCCTAAAAGTACTGCCCTCATCTCTAGGACATTGATATGCAGGTGAGCCTTGTGATCTTGCCATGTGCCTTGGACAGTCCTGCCTAGATAATGCCCCCACCCTATCTGGGAGGCATCCATGGTCATAGTAGCAATGGATTGGTGAGGAAGGAATGGGGTGCCTGCTGTGAGTTGGTTGGGTTGAATCCACCAACGAAAATCCTTCTTGCAAGACTCTGTTATGAAGATGTGGTGAGACAGAGGCAGTTGCTGAAAAGACCACTGGGACGATAGAAGCCACTGAGGAATTCGCATGTGTAATCTGGCGAGAGGGACTAACATAATGGTAGATGCCATGGTCCCTAAGAGTTTCAGCACCGTCTTTGCCTTGACTTTCTGTAGAGGGAGTAGACAGAGGATTTGTTGTCTGAGGTTCTGCACTCTTTCTGCGGGAAGATGAGCTAGCATGGCAACTGTGTCTATTTCTGTGCCTATAAAAATCACAAATTGAGAGGGCAATAAGGCAGACTTTTCTCAATTTATTGTAATCCCCAACTTGGAACAAATCTGGATAGTGAAATCTCTGGTTTGTAAGAGTAGATGCCTGGTGGGGGCGGCCAGGAGCCAGTCGTCCAGGTATGGAAACACTTGGAATCCTAGATGTCTCAGGTGAGCTGTCACTACTGCCATACATTTGGTGAACACCCTGGGGGCTGTGGTGAGACCAAAGGGCAGAGCACGAAATTGGTAATGACTGGCTCCCAGCCGGAAGCGTAGATGACTCCTCGATGCTCTGTCCATTTTTATATGGTAGTACACATCTTGGAGGTCTATGGGGCACATCCAATTGTCTTTCCCTAAGAGAGGGAGTATAGACTGCAGTGTCACCATCCGGAACTTTGCCTTCTTTACGGATTTGTTTAGCTTGCCGAGGTCCAATATGTGCCTCCAGTCCCCTGTACATTTTGGCACTAAAAAGAATCTGGAGTAAGTTCCGGATCCTATCTGGTCTGTGGGGACGGTTTGGATGACTCTGTTTGCGAGCAACTTTTTCACTTCTACAGTTGCTTGATCCCTGTGATGGGGTGGAACATCCCGGATCTTTTCTTGGTAGTGTGGGGTGGAAGACAAAAGGGTATGGGGTAAACTCTGATTATTCTTTGTACCCATTTGTCTTGGGTGATGTTTAGTCAGGCTTCTGGATACAAAGATATGCAACCCCCGACTGGCTCCAGAGAAGCACAGCTGGGCCCCACATCAGGAGCACTGATAGTGACTGCCTCAAAAGGAATCGTAGCCTCCCTGGTTTTTCGGGCCGCCCCTGCCTCTAGGGTGACGTCTACCATTTGCTCCTCCTCCTCTACCTCTGAAGGAGGAATCACCCTGTGCATCCGGGAAAAATGTCTGGGACTTCTTGAACCACATCTTACCACCTCTCTGACCCTTTGGATGTGGTCTAGAGGGGACGGTAAAACGTACTCCCATGGCAGAGAGCATTTTCCTTCTTGCTCACACCTGGTGAGTGTATCTTTTACCTTAGGGCCAAACGATGAAGAACTGCCAAAGGGGGTGTTGGTAAAGGTAGACTTGAAAGGCTCCGCAAAATTACATAAACACATCCAGGAGTGTCTTCTAAGGGAAACTCCTGAACCCGCTGCCCTGCTCGCTCCATTGGCTGCATAAGAAATCAGCCTCATGGAGGAGATAACTATGGAATTTAAGGTGGACAACTGAGCAGACACCTTCTCAGGGACTCCTTCAGTAAATGTAACTTGTAGTGTACCTTTCAACTCCTTAAGGAGATCTCTTTGAAGCCTCGTAAAATGTGTTAGATAGTTCAGCGATCTGAGTGTGAATGCCGCTGAAGAAAAGATATGCTTCTCGTATCTGTCCATCGTTCGAGACTCCTTATTCAGCAGCTGGACAGATGAAAAAGTCTCCACTAGCTCCTTCTTAGTGGCTGCCACCACCAACATGGCATCTACAGGCACACCCTTGGACAAGAATTCTTTCCCTTTGGAGGCAGACAGAAATTTATTGGGTCTTCTGGGAACTGGCTCCACGGCATCAGGAGTCTCCCACACCTTCTGACTAACAAGGTATAAAAGTTCATCAAAAGGTGGAGACACCCAAGAGGCTGAAGGTTGAGACCCGAAAGCCTTCAGGTACACTGACTCCTCATCAGACGCCTCTCTGCTTAAGGATCTCTAAGATGTCTACAAAGGAGACACCATCAGAGGACGACTTGGGGGACCTTTCTGACTCCTTGAGGTCAGTGTCGGAGGTAATGGACTCATCCTGGGAGTCTACATGCTTCCTCTTGCATGTCCTCTTCCAAAGGGGGCTCCTTAGAAGGATATTCTGGGGCGGTCTCGGAAGACTGGGGGCCACCAATCAGGGGCTCCTGAGGCTGCAGGTCTCTGCTGTCAAGAGAGAGAGTAGGTGCTGAGACAGAGATTGGTGCCAAAGGGGGAAGAGTGTCGGTACCCTTGTGTGGAGCTGATGAGCAAGACAGCACACTCCTCATCATCTCGAAGGCAGATCTCTCCAGTTCCGAAGACCACCTCAGCTCCGAGAAAACGGAGGACATCATCAGCTCCACAGCCATCAGCTCTGAGATGGATGTAGGGTCTGAGCTCACCCTAGCCAACGCACTGAGAGGGAGACTCAGAATTGAGGAGGTTCGGGTCCAAGTGTCCCTGTCGGGGCTGACCGGTGAGCTTCGGCTCCTAGACACCACGGACGGCACTGAAGGTGGAGCAGAAATCGGCTCCGAGACCACCTCACGGGGAGCTGGAACCAAGGGTTCCACAACAAATGGTACCAAACACTCTGGCTCCGAAGGCCCAACACTGCTTGGAGGAGTAACCACAATGGGGGGGCTGGATTCAGGTGGCTCCAGAACCAACTGGGTCGGAGCCAACAAAATTTTTGGCAGGGCAGACGACTTCAGGAGTCTAAGCACTACTCTTTCCAAATCTTCCTCTGACAGGCTCCTGGAGGTTCTGGATGACAGTGTAGGCAATCTGGATCTCTGCAGAATTGGAGATATTAAGGTTGGGGAGACCAGCAAGGGATATCTGGACTGGCTCTGACGTAGTCTCTCAGTAGTCGGCTCTGAGATGCTTGGGGCTGAAACTGTAAGTGCCAATATCAACAACCTCGATCGGCTCCAAGGACAGTGGAGCCAAGGAGGTAGAAGTCTTATCCAATTTAGATCATTTCTGAGGAGGTTCTGATATACTAGACGGCATTGGAGTGTGCCTCTTGGTCACCTTAACCTTCTATTTTTTAGAAGAATGTGATTTTGAAGAGGAAGAAGTACTGGCTAAGTCTTCCTCGAAGGAAAGCTTGTGGAGACCTTTCAAAATGAACTTGTTCTTCTGCTCCTGGAGAACTCTGGAGCTGAAGGAATGCCAGAATACACAAGTTTCCTGCAAATGAATGGCTCCAAGACAATAAACACAATTACTATGGCTATCCGTAATTGACATCTTCTGGGAGCACTTTACACATTTTTTGAAACCCGAAGGTTTGTGATCTTTAGACTCTTTAGACATAACTAGCTAAGCAGGAACACACAAGCACAACGAGGACTAGGTCCTCTAACTTAAATGGGCCTAGCCCTAACCACACTCCCAAACACAAGAAAGTAGTACAGAGGACTAGGTCCTCCAACTTAAATGGGCCTAGCCCTGGGGAAAAGAAAAAATAAGCAGAGAACTAGGTCCTGTAACTTAAATGGACCTAGGTAGTTAGGCTAAGTCATAAGAAGAAGGTCAGAGACTATCAAATGACACTGCACACAAGCTAAATTTCTAAATATCTAAAGTTCTAACTTTTTAAATGAGAAATCTACGGCTCAAAAGGTGGACTCACAGAGAAAAAACTCTGTAATAATCAAGAAAACACTGCACACAACATACTAGCAAATATAAGCGCAAATGTGCAATGTTAATTAGAAAATTAGCACCCAAAATACCAAAACAGAGAAAACAAGGGCCAATGGCCAACCAGTTCTCAACAACTAACTAATTTAAAAAGTCAAAAAACACTCCAAGTAGTCTGAAAATACTCTTAACACTACTAAACTCTATCTGAAAGAAGATAAATTGCTATAGGTAAACAGTAATGTAATAATAACAGAAAAAGTTTTAAACTGATCTGGGGATTGTACTGGTGCACTACGGGATACCTACCTAGCCACAAGCCAACTAAGAGACTTTGAGCTTTGTAATGGGCTGGGTCGGAGTGGAGGATCGGCTCCGAACCCATATGTAAGAATGAAGGTAAGATAGGACTACAGAACATGGTACCTTTAATAAAGGTTTTACAAAATCTAGAGGATGCTAAAGAAACCATGTTCTCCCCAATATGGAAGTTGGAAAAGGAAGCCAGTTGAATTTTTACAGTAGAAGAGCTAGGACCCTGATGGAATATATGCACCAAGAATTCCAACACCGCCGGGACCGGAGCTGTGAAAGGGTCCAGGTCCCTTTGAGAAGCCAAGATGGAGAAACGCTCCCATTTGCTATGGTAAAGCTTCCTGGCAGATGATTTGTGAGCTGCCACCAGAATAGTCTTGACTGGAGAGGGTAAACCTAGTACTAGTTATCAAGGGAACTTAAGCAGCAAAGCAGTGAGCTTTAAACTGTCCAGATTTGGATGAGGAACCCCCGAGGGGTGAGAGATGAGATCCAGAATTGGGTATAAGATCCATGGAGAAGCTAGGAGATGAGGCCAAAGGAAGGGAAACCATACCTGGCAAGGCCAAAATGGGGCAATGAGGATTACTTTGCTCCCCAGCCTGTGAGCCTTCTGGAGGAATTTTGAAATAAGAGGTAATGTAGGTAAGCACAGAGAAGATCGGAGGCCAAGCATGGACTAGAGCATCCCTGGGGCATCCCCCTGCGGGGGGTTCAGAGCAAAGAACTCACTGCACTTCATGTTGGAAGGAGATTTGAAGAGATCGCAGCAAGGCCAACCCCACTCGAGGAAGATCGAGGAAGATCTGCTCCGCTACCGAAGGATTCAGAGACCACTCGTAGGACATCAGAATGGTCCTGCTCAGTTTGTCAGTATCAGTTAACAGTTCAGTATGTTGGACCATCCCGGAATGTGCATTGCTAAAAGAAACCGGCTGGTGGAGATCACCCATTCCCACACTCTCATGGCCTTGAATCAAAGGAGGTAAGATCTGGTCCCTCCCTGCTTGTTGATGTACCAGATGACTGACATGTTGTCTGATTGAATTGACATAGTCCCCAGAGGGAGAAAGGCATGAAGGGCCTGCATCTCTAGAACATTGATATGCAAATTGGTCTCATTTGGGGACAACGTGCCTTGGACTGTCCTTCCCGAGCAATGTCCCCCCCCACCCTAGTTGGAAGGCATCCATAGTCACCGTGGCTTGGGGAGGGGCTGCAATAAATGGGCATCCCTTGGTCAGTTCCGAGGAGTGCATGCACCAGAGGAGGGACTCACTGCCAGCTCTGCTGATACATATTGGATGCATCAACGGTAGATCTAACCATGACCATTAGACTGCTAATGTCCACTGTAGTACCCGCATATGAAGATGAGCACAGGGAAGAAGAGTAATGGTGGCTGCCATGGAACCAAGAGCTTGTAATACTGTCTCTGCTGATGGGGAGGTGAGACTGAGTAATCAAGGACACATGGAATTGTAAGCTCTGAATTCTTTCCGGGGTTATAAAAACTAGGTCTTCTGGCTTCCATAATCACATTTAAAACTTGCTGAGAGGAAGCTGAACCTGTCTGTCTTTCAAAACAGAATATGCTAGGGCTGTTAGATGTAGAGTGAAGCTTGACATTGAGCAGATGACCCTCTGAGTAGAATCAACACCTGCCCTGGAAGAAGTAACTCCTTGAAAGCAAATAATGCAAAAACTGCCAACATCTTTCTCTTTCATGTTGATATGTAGATGCTGTAGTCTGGCAGGCCACTTGTTTGTATCCACTTAGATGAGCTGTCAGCCCAGACTGAAGAGATAGTTGATGGAAGTAACTGAAAGAGATTTTGTTTGTCCTTCATTTGTAAAGTGTCTATCCTTGCTCCAATGTACTCTAGAACCTGGACTATGGTAGTATGAGCCTGGAGATCTATTGAGCACATAAAGTCTTTCTCCTGCAGGTAAGGCAGAATGCATTGCAACGTGACCATCTGGAACTTCTCTTTGGCAACTGACAGGTTGAGGGTGGAAAGATCCAGAATAGGTCTTATGTCCCCTGTCTTTTTTGGCACCAAAAAGAACCTGGAATAGATGCCCGATCTGAACTGATCTTGGGAGATGGGATGGATGACTCATTTCTTTAGCAGGTTGTTTATTTCGAGCGCTGCTACCTCCCTTTGTGTGGGTGGTACATCTGGGAGGTGTTTTGGGGGAAGAGGAGATACCACAAAGGGAATGGAATAGCCTCTGGATATGATATGAAGCACCCAATGGTCTGTTGACATGGACTCCCATGCCGATAAGTGCAATGAAAGATGACCCATGACTGCCTCCAGAGCACAGCAGTCAGGCAACCCTTCAGGGCTGCTGTGTGGGCCTGTCCGAGAAAGGTTCCCAAGACCCCACATTCCTCGGACCCCCTCTGCCTCTGGGCCAGCATCTATCAAAACCCCCTCTGCCTCTGAGGGAAGATGAGTCCTGAGTGTCCCGGGAATACTGAGACTTCCGGAACCACATCTTTTTTTGCCCTCGCTGATTCCTGGAGAAGGATCTTTGAGGGGTAGAGAAGCGGATCCCGATGGCAGACAGTGTCTTCCCATCCTTTTCGCTCTGGACCAATGTCTCATGAATGGTCTTCCCGAACAACGAAAAACCATCATAAGGGACATTCGCAAATGATCCCTTAAATGATTCTGTGAACTGACACAGCCTGAGCCAAGCGTGTCACCTCATGGCAACACTGAACCCGGCCGCCCTTGCTGATCCTTTGGTGGCATGCAAAAGGACATGCATGGACATGTTAGATACTGCTTTTAAAGTGGCCATCCACGTGTAGAATGTGCGCTTATCCTCCGGCAACATGGACTCCATGGATGACTTAGCTATCTCTCTGACAAGGTCGTGCTGCGGTCAGGTGACGTGTGCCAAATAATTCAGCACCCTTATGGAAAAGGTGGCTGAAGCATACACTCGCTTCACTAGATGATCCATCATCCTGGACACTCTGTCGGGGGGGGCTGGACCATAGAACTTTCTTGTGCTAGTTCTTTCTTGGTGGTGGCTGCTACCACCACAGCCTCTACAGCAGAACCCTTGTTCCAACTAGGCCTATCTGAAGAGGGACTTCGGATCTTGTCTATATGTTTTCAGAATTGGCTCCATGGTGTCTGGCTCCTTCCATGCCCTGGTGGTAATAAGGTCCACCAAGGGATCCACAGGAGGGGACACCCAGAAAGTAGAAGGGCCCGTGCTGAAGGTCTCCAGAAACACCGACTCGTCCAAGGTAGACTTAGGGGCACACCCCCCCATTGGTGCAGGAGTTCCATGATGTCTCCAAAGGAGACATCGTCGGGGGTGTTGGGGAGCCTTCCCCTTCCACCAAATTGGTGCCTTTGGTGAGGGACTCTGGGGAGGAGTCCAGGTGCCTCCTTTTGCACGTCCGTTTGCGATGAGCCTCTTCAGTGGGACTCTCTGGAGCGGACTCGCAAACTGCCTGTTGTTCTGCAAGGGGAACCGCCTGGGGCACATCAGGCATGGGCTGTCCCTGAATGGACAAAATGGCTGAAGCCGCATCCACAGCCGAGGGAGTCGGGGCAGAATCTGAAGAAATAGTCAGGGGCCCTTTTCCACCACAATGAATACCGAAGGAGAGCAAGCCTCCTGGGACATCAGTAAGGAAGCAGCTCTCCTCAGATCTGACAGGGGAATCAGTACCAAGCCTGCGATTGCCGAGATGCCAAGGGGAGGGACATGACCTGACAGAGCTGATGTTTCCATCTCGGATCCAACGCCCAGACTACGGCTCTGAGAGCTGCTCTGGTCTGAACTAGTCAGATCCAACATACTTAAGGTAATGGCCGGTGTTGTGGTACAAGGTACCATCGGTGCCGACCTCCCAACTCTGAGACCTCTTGGATCCAAAAACTCTGATACTGGGGGTCGGATCAGAGAAGGAGTTATAGGGGTGAAAAAGGGAAGCAAGCTCCCTGCCCCAGAGGGAGAGGGGGCTAGCAAGACTCCCATCTGGATCTGAGTGCGAATGAATATTTGCATCATTTTGTCCCTCTCCTCCTCACTTAAACTTCTGGAGGAGCGCGATGATGATGATGCCACTGATGCCGACCTGGAATGTCGATGCACAGAGGCCCTTGAAGAAGGTATAGGCTACTCCAGCGAGAACCTTGGAGCCAGGGAGTGCCAGGACTAGAAATAGCCTGTAGTTTTTGAGGAGGACCTGACTGACCCGATCAGTCCAGGGATCTCTTCCTCACCTTATCCCTGTCCTTTTTAGATAGTTCCCCTTCCATAGACCTCTGTTCAGGAAGGTGAGTCCGGCCTGGGAGGAGGATGAAGAAGTAGTAGAGGCAGTCACAGCTGTGACTGTAGTAGTCACGGGGACAGACCCCCACCCCCCACAGCAGAAAGCAGTCCCTTCGTCACTAACTTGGCCTTGCAGTCTTTCAAGGCCCTTGGATTAAAGCCCGCACAAACTGAGCAGGCAGAAGAAAGGTGAGGGACTCCTAAGCACACAGAGTGTGGTCATCAGCTGGGGACAGCTTGTGGCCACACTCTGTGCACTTCCTAAAAATAGGCTTAGTCTGCTCAGCCATGCCAAGGAAGAAAGTACAAACGGTCCTTACTGACCCAAACCACACACACACACACACACACACACACACACACACACACACACACACACACACACACACACACACACACACACACACACACACACACACACACACACACACACACACACACACTAAGGAAGTGGGGGGAAGGATGGGGGGGAGACTACTATAACTAAGACTTTTTGTTTTTGTTAAACGTGATGCAACAACGGAGTAGGGGAGGCAAAGGAAAGGGAAAACCTGACCTAACACTACAAGAAATAACACACACTTACCCAAAAAAATCACTATAGAAAATCACCACGCCTGGAGCTCTGAGGCCATGATGCTAGGCTAAGCCGCGGCAAATGAGATCTGAGGTAAGGAAGGAAGGAGATGGAGGGGTATTATGTGTAAGGGGAGGAGCTTGGAGCTTGGATCAGATGCTGGTGAAGCTGCCATCTTGGATCTGATCCGGATCTGAATACCCACAGGTTGAAGGGCAAATGAAAGTAAACTACTTCAGATTATAATGTAAACAAAGGGGAAAGAGGACACCGCTGCTTGGTTTCTCTCCTCAAACAGAACTTATCAGGAGAGGAATACCCCCCACTTTAATTTTTGCCTCTGATCCCTCATACATCCGAATCATCCTTATTATTTTATCAAGGAATGCAAATATTTCCACTGCCCTACTCATAAAATCCCAGCTTACTCTGTCAAATGTTTTTTCTGCATCAAGACCCACCAACAACAGTGATATTTTCTTACATTCTGCTTTCCCCCATCATTGTTCCACTAATGTTGTCAAATGTTTTCCTACCCTCCAGAAAACCACACTGATCCATATCTATCAATTTTAACATCACCTTTGCCATTTTTTTAGCCATTATAGATAAACACTTTATAATCTTGGTTTAGAATTGAGATAGGTCCATTTGAAGCTGGATCAGATGGGTATTTGCCATCTTTAGGTATTACTGTAATACAGCTTTCTTCCAAGATGTTGGTGACTCACCCTCCTTTTAAAATATTAAATAAAACATTCCAGATTTTTATCACTTTCTTCCCTTCTAATTTCCAAACTTCCACCACAATCCATCTGTTTCTGGAGACTTTCCTGTAGATTGGTCCAGTAGACTGGTTATACATCATCATTTTTATCTCATCTCCTATCTTAACTGTTAGTTGTTGAGCCTCATCTACCTACAACCATGGCACATTTAAGTCTTCTATAAACATTTCCATTTGTGTTTTTTCTTGATTTTCCCACTTGTCTGTTTTATATAAATTTTTCACAAAAAATTACAAAAGGTCTGTTTTTATTATAGACTCCCAAAGTTTGGCAACAACCCCTTCTATCTTCTGTTCTGCCAAAAGCTTTTGTGGTCCGGAGTTATTACCAAAAACGGTTGCTTAACAGCAATTTTTCTAAACTCATGCATATCATCCAGGTACTCCCTTAATTTCTCTTTATCACTCTGCAATGGTGTCTCCTCTTGCTCGGTGAGATTCCCCTTAGTTTGTAATACTTACCCTTTGCCAGCCTCTCTAATTAATTCTTATGTCTTAATCAGATCTCTTTCTTTTATTTTTACCCTATTTTTAAACTCCACTTTCATTTTTATTCCACTCATTAGCTATTACTTCTGAAGTGCTTTTTAACTTGCCTAATAAATTCTAGATGATTTCCACTACCCATTCCTTAAATTCCTCTCTTTCTAACAGGTAAGTGGGGAAGTGCCAGTGTCTCATCTTACTTCATTACCCTGCATTTTTATTTTATTTATTATTTATTTGACATTTGTTGACCAGGTTAGTCCAACTGAGCCAAGTGGCCCTTTTTCAGTGGAGACCCAAGGAGAAAAACTCCAACACACAGATTTATGAAATCAACAAAATACAAAGAAGGAATATGAAAGATGTACAACATATGCATAGTAAAAGCACAAAAGAAGGAATACAAAATATATGCCATGAAAAAATAAAGAAATCAGGTAAAAAATATTCATGGAAAGTACAACTAAATAAACACAAGTTTGTTTAGCAAGTGTTCAGGGGAAACTAAGTTAGGTTTGCATATGTAAGAGTGGACAGAATATGATCAGCATATTTGGAATAGTAGCAGAGGTGAAATTTAGAAATTAAGAGGGGGACATGACAGTTAGGGAGGATTGTGGCAAGGGCAGGATCATGAGTTCAGGAAATAGCTTTTAACTTCACTTTTAAAAGAGCTACCACTAGTAATGGTAGGGATGTTAGGAGGAAGCTTACTGCAAGCTAGGGATACTGAGTTTTTGTACAGGAGTCTGCCGATATTTCTGTTTGGTTTATACATGTCTAGAAGGTGGTGGTCAGAGCTACGGAGTGAGCAAGCTAGGATGTAAATGGATGCTATGGAAGAAAGAGAGGGACAAGCACAAGGTTTGTTTAGTATGAAGTGTGTAAACTGCAGCTGGGAGAAGAAGAAGAAGCTGGGGGAATTCACGTCAGTGAAGTTATTTTAGGGCCAGGCAGTGATGTTATTTATTTGGCTGATTGGAGGTGAATCTGGCTATGTTGTTATATGTTTGCTTGGGTTTGGTTAGTAGGGATGACTGGAGATAAGTAAAGATAGGTGAGGCATAGAGTAGGCATGGAAGAAGGAAGGCTTGTGCTATGGTTGGTTTGGAGCCAGGAGCAAGGAATTTCTTATTTCTGTAGAGAAGACGTAGTTTATGGTTAGTTTTTTTAATACAGTGTTGAATATGGATGTCAAATTTGAGATGGTCATCGATTATGATACCTAGTAGCTTGGTGTGTGGTTCAGGTTTGATAAGTGTTACTGGGAGAACAAATAGTGAATGTTGATTTGTGGTGGGAAAGGGACTTGGGGAGAAATAGTAGGAGCTTAGTCTTTTTTGGAGTTAAGTATAAGCTGGTTGTCAGTTAGCCATTTTTCTACAGATGAGAAGACAGTTTGAGTGATGGACAGAAGGTTAGATATATTGTCAGAGGCAGAGATGAGAGTTGAGTCGTCAGCGTATTGTATGAGGGTAGAAGTGGTACAGGAGGACTGTAGATTACTTGTGAAGATGCCGAAGAGGAGAGTACCAAGGATAGAGCCTTGAGGAATGCCAGTCTGGATAGGTAGGAAAGTGGAACAGGTGGATTTCCACCTGACAGACTGGAGCCTGTTTGAGAGAGAGCTTGAGAACCACAGAATAGTAGTGGGAGAGATGTTAAGTTCAGATAGCTTAGCAAATAGTTTGGAATGGGAAACAGTATTAAAGGCTTTAGAGGGGTCAAGGAAAAGGCAAGATACAAGGTGATTATTGTACCTGGCTTCAGCAACAGTGTCAGTGAAGGATAGGAGGGCTGTGGAGGTGCTATGGTTTGGCCTGAAGGCACGTTGAGAAGGGGTAAGTTTTTTATCTTAGTAATTATTGGCAAATGATCTGAAATAGTTATTGTATATGTATCAAAGCTCTCAATTAAAATGACATATTCATGTGAAATATAATCTTTATTAAGTCTGGCCCAGTTATTGTACCTTGAGGGATAATATGTAAATTCTGTCAGAGTTCCTGCTACTGAATTCACATTTTTCATACCAAATATTTTTTATAAATTTCTAGTGAAATCTACCCTGTTTTGTTATACGTTCCCTTCTACATCCCCTAGATACATCCCCATTGTTGAAATCAAATTTCAGTCCCAACCAACAAGTAATATTCCCTCTAAAAACTATTTGTCACAATTTTAAGTTATAAAATAGCAGTTTTAGGTGAAATATAAATACATGCGGGTGTAATCCTAATTCTTTGCCACTAGCCCCTTAGTACTACAAATCTGACATTATCTTTTTTCACTCTTCTAGCATTACTGGAGTTCCTCTGGCAATTAAAATAATCACTCCTGTTTTCCTCTGTCACTGACACTCGGCAGAATATCCATCTTAAAAACCTTTATTTATCAAATTCATATGCTCAGTTCTTTCCAAATGCCTTCTGCAGCACTATTTGCACTCAGCATTTCTGTCAAAAGATTTTGTACTCTTAACATATACTGGAAGAATCACGCAGATAAAAATAAACAAAAAAGGTTTATTTTACATGCATGGAGACATGCTACAAAGTACATGGTATGTCAGCAGTCTAATTTCTGTACACTTCACATGGGTTTTATACCCTTCTCTGACAGTAACTGGTTACCAGACAAGGAATTTCAGTCAAGGCTATAATTTCACATACTGGAGCCTTGGATGGTCAGAGGTCAGGCACAAGATAAGCTTGTGCCTGGACCAAGGTAACATCTGTGCATTCCTCTTTGGTCAGCAAATTCTTTACAAGAAAAACAGCTTATTTTAACTTGCTTCTTTGCACGCAATGCAATTTCACATTTTAACCCTTACTATACATGATACAAAGATGTTGAACACAAAGATTCTTACTACATTTCCCCCCTTACAACACTTTGTATCATAACTAATACATTTTATTCATACAGTTTTTGACTCGTGTTCTGTATATTCAGAATAATAAGCTTTAGTTGCATTGGCAGACAATACACTTGATATTATCATTCGGATGCAAGGAATGCAACAACAACCCAACAGTAGGAATATAATGGCACCAACACATATAGCAATTAAGACATTCATAATACTGTTCCCCAATTTCCAAACCAATTTTGGAAAAAGTCAGTTAATGGATTCTGTCCTGGTTTTGTAAGTTCAGAAACTTGTTGTAGGATCTCCAGATGGCTGTTAATGTCATATTCGTTGTCTGTAATGAACGGACAACACTATTCTGCAATACTACAGTCCTCATTGCAGTTAACTCATCCGTCACCAATTCCAGTGCAGAAAAAGTTGCATTGCTCAGGGTTTTTAACAGTTTTCTGAGCTCCCAAATGGATTTTACTGTCCCATACGCTGGAAGAATACCAGCCCATGAAACAACATCATCGCCCAAGTCCATGTGTGATAGCCCCTTGCTGCTACTATGGGCCAAATCGTGTTGATAGATCCAGGATGCATCAACGTTACCTACGGGATTAACAGGTTTATTAACAGCACGTACATTTCGTATTTTACCTTGGGGAAGAGAAAAGGTATGTCTTATAGCTGGTGCTAAATAACCCAAAAAGCAACTGCCTGACCAATTCCTCGGTAACCATTTGTATGCTTTTCTACCACAGATAAAATAACAATCATTTACTTTAAGTGTAATATTGACTGGAACAGAGTGATTTCCTTTGTCTTGCAGCCCTTTAAATAAAAGATCATACACAGATAACATTTTTTCAAAGAAACTTGTGCCATTAATAAGCCCTGTACTATTAACAAGCACTCTTATAGGCTTGAAACTTCGTGCACAGTGCCCATCTATTGTACAGTTATGAATTATTGTTACATTACACTGACTCCATCCAACCTTAATCTTGCCAAATCTTTGAAAACATACAGTTCCATTCTGGCGACCCATGAGGGGTAATGCTATTTTGTCCTTTAAGGCTACATTTGAAGTTTCAAATAGTAAATTAGTCCATGTATCATTTGCCCCCAAAGGGACTGTACCTAACATTAGACCACCATGTACAGTAGGGATAGCCGTGCATATCCAACAATTTGAAACATTAAAAGATAGAGCATATGCATCATCCCTCTTTACTTGGCTAGTCTTGTTTGAAAATAAAAATGACCAAAACAGAAAAGTAACAATCACACTTATTAACAACAAAATTATTTTTGAATGCTTTTGTGGGAAGGGCTGCTCCCCTTCCAGTATTTCTCTGCATTGCTACGATAGTCAGATATTCATACAAAACAAAACTACTACCAATGAGTGTTCCTCAGGGGAACTCAAGTTTTGTCCAGTTCAAACTATTTTACCAGTTTACAATGTGTTAAATGGATCCACGATGTTCGTTCTTTTATTCAGACTGCTGTGGGTGTTGCAATCAATACCTGGTATGGACCTTCCCACTTGGGGGAGACCCACATCTTCCTCTTGACAATTTTAACCCAAACCCAGTTCCCGGGTTTCACTTCCAGGATCCTGTTGTTCTTCTAATCTGAAAAGCAATCATTCGTTAAAGAAGTGTTAGTTCTGGCCAGCAATTTCCTCATGTAATCTGCTATCTCTTCACCCTCACGAAGATTTTGCCACTGCATAAGGTCTCCCGTATAATAGTTCAAATGGTGTGACCCCTTTTGAGGTGGGAGTGGTACGCATGGACAGGAGTTCCAGAGGTAAGTAGTTTATCCAAGACTGATGTGTCTCGGCAATGAGTTTACGTAACTTGCCTTTGAGAATGCCATTATGGCGTTCAACCAACCCTGCTGACTGTGGGTGGTAGGCACAATGATGTTTTAACTCGATCTGAAAAACGGCGGCCAGCTTTTGAATAACTTGGTTTACGAAATGTGTGCCATTATCAGAACAGATGCGTGTGGGTAGCCCAAAATGAGGGATAATGTTATTTGTAAGGGCCTTGGCTACCGACAGTGCATCTGGGTGTGCTACCGGAAAAGCTTCAACCCATTTCGTAAAAGCGTCAATAATGACTAACACAAATCGCTTCTGTTGAACAGGACTTAGTTCAATAAAATACATGCAGATTGTGTGAAATGGATACGGAGGCAGCGGAAAAGCTGCTGGGGTGATCCGCACCCCACCACCATGGTATCGTGCACAAAGCAGGCACGATAAACAAAATCGTTTAGCGTATGCTATAAAGCCCTTGGTCCAGAAAATTTGCTGGATCATTTGAACCATAGCAGCAGGGCCCAGATGAGATGGGCCATGCGTCACTAATGAGGCATACCTAAAAAGGTTTGTTGGCAAGACATACTTATCATTTGGACCTACAAAGACTCCCTGCTTTTGAATAGCCCCATATTTAACCCATCGCTGTTTTTTCCAAACTGTACTAAGTTCCTGCATTACTTGTAAAGTTTGTAGATCAAATTTATCTGTAGGGTGAAGTTCCTTTTATGTGGTCTCGAGTGCAAAAGTAGAGGTAAAGGCTACACTTTTTGCAGCTTTGTTAGTCAGTGCATTTCCAAGTAGTACTGGATCCTTGGCATTCCTTGCAGATGGCCAGTCCCCGTGGCAGTTGGACAGCTTGTAAGAGGCTAAGGATTAAATCCTTGTGGGTTATTTCCTTTCCTGAGGCCGTAACCATTCCTCTATTTTTCCATTGCTGTGCAAAGACATGGACCGTGGAAAAAGCATACTGACTATCTGTGTAGATAGTAACTGCCTTATCCTTGGAAATGGTGCATGCTCTGGACAAAGCAATCAATTTGACAGGTTCCTGGGGAGGGTCTTGCCTCTAGTACCGTAGTCTCAGTTGTGACTGCATAACCCAGTTGTGTAATGCCTGCCTCATTTTTACATGCTGACCCATCTACAAACAGGGTCCAATCTGAATTTGCCAAAGGTTGGTCCTTAAGGTCTGGTCTTGGTAAGACATTAGAGTGTATTAAATTTAAGCACATGTGAGAGGCACCATCGTCAGCTGTAGGTAACAGCGTGGCTGGATTAAGAGTGGTGCATCGCTCAATGGTCATGTGTGGTTGTGATAGTAACATTGTCATGCAGGATAAGTGTCTGCTAGGAGAGAGAAAGGTAACTTTATCCTGTAGTAGTATTACCGCGACAGAGTGCGGTACTCATAAGGTAAGGTCATGAAACAAAACTAGGGTTGCAGACGCTTGCACAGCCTGTGCGGCTGCGACTACTGCCTGTACACAGTGTGGCAATGATCGTGCCACTGTGTCCAATTTACTAGAATAAAAAGCTAATGGTCTCAACTTATTTTCATAGGTTTGCAACTGAACCGATGTCATAAAGCCCTGCTTACAATCTACTGTCTGAACAAAGGGTTTTGTATAGTCAGGGAAGCTAAGTGTTGCAGATCCTGCTATCAATTGTTTTACCCTAGTAAATGCCTGTATTGCCTTATCCGTCCATTGCAGCGCATCATGTGCTGCCATGGGAAAAATAAGTTCAGTGGACTTACTTCCTCTGCATAGTTGGGAATCCAACTACAACAAAAATTTGTTATTCCTAAAATGACATCATTTTTTTTTTTTGTGCTGGGCATTGGTGCCTGTAAAATGGCTTCTTTTCTACAGTTATCTAGTTGTCTACCAGCAATTGAAATGGTATAGCCTAGATACCGTAGTTCAGTTTTACAAAATTCATAAAATGCGACTCACAGACAGCCTCTGTGGATGCAGCCAGTAAGATGTCATAGTAGATGACAGCAATGCTCTGGTTGAAACTGTGCCAGGTTTGTATTTCTTAAAGATTGTAGGGCTTTCACAATATCCCTGTGTATGTGTACCGCTTGCTCATAAACGAAACCTACTAACTTCCTGTAGGGAATAGAAAAGAATTAATGTCAATAACAGAAAAATACTTATCCGTGGGAAGGATATTATTTAACAAAACAGATGGATCTGGGACCACAAGAGCCCTTGGCACTACAGCAGCATTTACAGCCTGCAGATACTGTACCATTCTCCATGTCCCGTCCGGTTTCCTTACTGGGAACAAGGGTGTGTTACACGGTGAATCTGTACATGGAATTAAAACCCCAGCTCTCAGTAGAGCCATGATCACTGGAAAAATGCCTTCTTCTGCCTTTTTACTTAATGGATACTGACGCTTATGAGGTCTAAAATCGGATTTTGGAGTTATTTTAACCTGTCCTGCTGTTTTCATTAGCCCAATGTCGTGCTGTCCTAGGGACCATAAGGATTTTGGTACTGACTGTAGTTTCAATTCTTCTTGTGGGGTCAGAAAGCATAGTCAGGATGGCATGCCTCCTGTCGGTGTTAACCGATCTTCTCGAAGATGTACCGTTGGTCTGACCTGGGTCACCCAATTTAACTTCTGCACCTGAACCCCCTTACCTGCCAGCTATTCCGGTGTCATCTTTGACCAATCAGTAACCTTTTTCCCAACTATATACCATGCCGTTTGTTCTTCCCTAGTCACAGATACATGTGGGATTGAGGCATTTTGAAAAAGCTGTTGCATGTCTCTTGTGAGACTACAAGTAACTGCGGAGTCTCCTCTGCTTGTTTTTGTGAAACTACGGAGGGTATTTTTCCCTGTTTCTCTGCCTCCTGTAAAACTACGGAGGACACCTTTTCTTGATTTTCTGCTTCTTTTTCCTGATACTGGGGTGGACCGACCATTTCTTTAGGGACTTCTGGATACAAGGGTGGGGCTGTCGGTTTATGACAGACAACAGATGTCTCGTCATCTTCTTTATGGACAAAAAATGCACCTTTTTGCACTCAAGTCACCACTTTCCTTATTCAAATTGTTTCTTATTAGCTTCTTTTAACCATTTCTGTGCTTGAGGGAATCCCACCTTTACTTGATTTTTCACTTTGCCTCCTGCGTCCCAGATCTCTCCTAAATTTTGACATTCTGATCTATTTAAGTTACCACTAAATCCATAATTTGTCTTTCATTTTTATGTATTTTAAGTTTTTTTTTTTTTTTTTTGGATGTAATTTAAACATATATTCCTCATCTTCAGTCCTTTTATTTAAGCAGCCCTTACTAGCACAACAACTGCTTCCTATTCCCATTTTTCTTATTTAAAACTGTTTCCTTTTCCTGAGATCTCTACCGGTCTTTTGTAAAATTTAAACAAAAGAAATTCCTTTATGACTAGTCCCTTAAAAGTACTTTTATAAATGTAAAAGCGATCTTCCACCCGGATCGAATCTAAGAGTGACTGGCCTCTACTTACGACTTCTTTGTCGGAGGTCTTTCCGCTCAAGGGAGCCCGAGATTCTCTCCTTCCTGTACAGGTTTTTCAGTCCCTCTTATGCGATTCAAGAGGTGGCCCCGGCCAGAAATGTCAAAAGATTTTGTACTCTTAACATATACTGGAAGAATCAAAAATAAGCAAAAAAGGTTTATTTTACATGCATGGAGACATGCTACAAAGTACATGGTATGTCAGCAGTCTAATTTCTGTACACTTCACATGGGTTTTTATACCCTTCTCTGCACGTACACAGTAACTGGTTACCAGACAAGGAATTTCAGTCAAGGCTATAAATTCACATACTGGAGCCTTGGATGGTCAGAGGTCAGGCACAAGATAAGCTTGTGCCTGGACCAAGGTAACATCTGCGCTTTCCTCTTTGGTCAGCAAATTCTTTACAAGAAAAACAGCTTATTTTAACTTGCTTCTTTGCACGCAATGCAATTTCACATTTTAACCCTTACTATACATGATACAAAGATGTTGAACACAAAGATTCTTACGACAATTTCCTAACATAACTATGTATTATTTTTTTTTTGTTTATACCTGTGAGACTGTTAACATTCCAACAAAATATGGAAACAGTCACATTTGGGATACAAGCCCATTAATGTTTGGCAGGTTAATCTTTTACATAGTTATTCTTATCAACACTGGAACCTATGTCACATTGTACAATACTTTTTATTTTAATAAAAACCCTCAAACAAGAAACCAAACACTTTCAGAACTCCCCCAATAACCTATTAACTTAAAACAAACAATATAACTATGTACATCTTTAAATAATGAAGTTTAACCATTCTAACTGGAGCATTTGTGCCAAATAGACAGCTGCTAACAAAGGCCCTAGTTAACCTGAAATTGAGGTTATCCATGCTAAGATGCAGGTTATTGCCTGTGTGTCTACTTTATTAGTTGGTGTCCCATTTTTTATATATATGTATATATATATATATATATATATATATATATACACACACATCTTTATTCCCCCTCCCCAGATGTGAAAACTACTTACTTGCATACTTTCAGAAATTATTAACTTTCAGTCATGAAAAAAACACCAGTGTTCTATATTTCATTGCCCTATTATCAGCTTGCCTTCATAGGAAAGTAAGAGGAAAAAAGATAAATGAAGTCCTCTGTTGCAGCCTGAAATTCAAGCTAAAACACTCATTGCTAAAAGAAAACTTCATTATATTCAGTGTTCTCGTATTTGTTTCCACCTAAAATATTAAACTAAGCCAGGGGTCTTAATACAGACATTTACCTATGCAGAAATAAGAGAAAACCTATCAGCTCTACATATATTATGATATGTGTACTTCTACACCCCCCTCAACAACTCAAGATTACAGCCTAGCAACTTAAACATGGTTTTGTCTAGCTCTTCTTCTCTTTTTTGCACTACATTTCTTAATACAAAAAAAAAAAGATGAGAAGAGAAGAGGAAAGAAAAAATGTTATCCATAGCAACTTTATCTTATACAAGAATAATTACTTTACTACAGAATATGCAACTTATATTGTGAAACATTTTGTAGAAATGCTGTTAAGAAAAAATGTTTTACTTACAGTTACCTTTTTCCTTCCGCCTCCCCTCAGAGTCCTTCCAAACATTAATGACATGAAGTGAGGTAAGTGCTTCTTAGTTCCAATTTTAACAGCCAACAGAAGTCAACTCTTTGCACTTACTCTTATAGAGAATTTTTTCACAAATGTGATTGATGCTCTGTAGCCTCACATTTATTCACTAACTGCCATGTTGCTGGTCTTCCTCCTGTTCATCTCCATCTTCCATCTCCAGATTCTGGTTCATTTCCATAGTGCTCCAGATTACTCTGGTCAACTCCTATGCTCTTTTCTGCCTCTCAAGCATTTTCCTTTGGAACAGTGGAAAAGATTGCACTAGCAAAGCATCCTCATGTGCTTTATTATCAGAAGAATAAGAAGCACAGTCGCTTCATGATGGCTTATTTTTGGTGGACAGATTTTTGCATTTCCTCCTTGGCCTGTTCTGCATCAAAGAATGACTTTGATCTTCCATGAAAAAAATATTCTGAAGACAGCTGGATACAGCAGCTTGAATCTCACACCTGTCTCTTGACATTCCCTGATTACTGGAATAAAATTGTTCCTTTTCTGCCTAAGGTACAGAGAATAATCATTTTCCACAGACAGTCTGCTGTCTCCAACTTTCAACAATTTGCACTTTCGCCACAGTTTTGTCAAGATCAACTCTTTCTGCTGGTAGGCTTGCATCTTTAGTAATAAAGGTCTTGGCTGCTTTCTCATGGCAATAGTTAGAGCACACACACAATGTATCCTTTCAATTAATAGTTCTTGCTGTGGAATATCAGTCCAGTTGCTCATTTGTGCTTCATAAAATGAATACAGCTTGTTCTTTCCAGTTTCTCTGGTACAGCAGATAGTCTCAGATTTTCCCTTTGTGCTCTTCTCTCTAATTCTACCACTTTTTGAAATATCTCTTCTTGAACAGTCTCATACTCTCCCAGCCTTTTCTTCATTTCAACCTCTGATTTTTGTAGTTTTATCAGCTCATCTGAATATCAGCTTAAAGCTCCTTCCATTTTTACCAGCCTTTTGTTATGAGAGTGTATATATTCCTTCAGTGTTTCGCTTATTTTAATCCGCTCTGAGCACATTTGATTTATTTTTTCTCTAGATTACTGGAAGCTGTGTCTTGCACCAAAGATGGAGCTTGAGCTGCTTTTTTCTGAACAGCTGCAAGATTCTTCCCAGTCAATGTTTTCTCTTCATTTTTACTAGTTGATCTTCCTTCAGGCTCTCTTAGTGTGTTCTCTGTAAGCATCCAAGCAGTGTACTTACTAGCCAGTAAAATAATTTTACTCAGATTGACAGTATCCCTGAATGCAGTTTCTCAGTTTTTGATTTCACACTGGGAGAGCTGATGTCAAGCTGTTGATCAGTGTGCAGCCATCTTGGAAGTTAGGGTAGCAAAGGTTTTAGCCATGCAGAATGAGAATTTTTCCCCCTAGTACTTCAACAGCATTATTGGCAAATGTAGAATTTCACCCAATACCAGACTCTTCCTCCATTTGTGACATGCACAGAGAGTTCAGAGATGTCTCTCTGCATTTCCCTTATGGTTTTGTGCACCAGGTCATTTAAACCCACATGGACCCCTATCTTGGTCATACTTGCTCATCTTAAGGGTTTTGAGGACCCTTGAAACACTAGAGACCTTGGATCTGAAATACAACACACCAACACCCTGTTTCTGTCCAGCCTTGTAATGCTAGAATCTGTGTCTTACAGTGGTATGAATAATCACCAGTAGATTATTGTTAGTGGAATGTTTGTGTTGTGTTTTTAATTTCTGCTATGCCCTGGACTTATTTGATCTTGAAGGCTTAGGAAATGACTGTTTTTTTTACAGCCCAAGCACAAAATAATTTTCCATGTATTTATGTGGAACTCTGCAGGGTAGTGTGATGCTCACAGACTGTTTTTGTGATAATGATGCCCTAAGTTTAATTAAATATTTGCATATGCATCTCTCACAGGTAGTTTGTGAAGGGGTAAGTAGTTGATTTTCAGTGAGCATAAGGGAATTGCTGCACTGCCTGAATATACTAAATCGAATGAGGCTGGCAAATGAGGGAAGACAATCTGGCTGACCTTATCTTTTGTCCAAAAGGGTGGAAATTTGGGGATACAAGACTTATCTGAACAGTATTATAAGACTTACCTACAGATTTACAGAATAACAGTTATCTATTAGAAGTGCTCTACTAAGGCAAAAGCAATTTACATTAGCTTAACTTGGTCCTAAACAAAAAGGTAAGGTAGTATAACCTGCTAATGGGTATAGCTCTGACTAGCCTTGCTCGGAGCAAAACATCGATTGGAATGCCTGTGTCTATACAGTGAAGGCTGCAATACAGCTGATCCATGAACAAAGACAAGCAAAAAAAAAAAAACAGCTTTTAAACAGTGTTTGGTTCCAGTTAATGCTAGCTTTACAGAAACAGCAGCAACTTATCCTCTCTCACAGAATAATCACCCCTCTCTCTCTGACTGCACACACATTGGAAAACCAAATTAACGACTGCTATGGTAATTTCATGGATTTGAAACAAAGTTGGAAATGCTGCACAAATGAATATGAAATATGCCAGGTGACTGAAGCAAATTAAGTACTTTGATATCATCTGGGTCGAAACAGGGAATGACTACCGGTAACTAATTTCTCTCTTGGTATGTTTTGGAAGGGGTATGAACATAAACTGTTGATTACAGTACAAGACATAAGTTGCATATTAAGATAACTGCTATTTCTGTGACAGCCTGCTATAAAGTCAGTGTATTTGCACCATCTCTCTGTTAGATAACCACAGAGGTGCAAACATGACATCCTCTCTATGCCAGACGTAAACAATGTCAAACACTATGCTTCTCAGAATGAAGAAAGCTAGTACACCACAGGCTATACACCACATGGTAACAGATTAGGCCGCATAGGACTGATGAAGACCGATAAGGAACTGTATTGATTAGACATGCAAAAGGGAGTGTTGTAGTCTATTAGTGGTCTGATGAGGGTCAAGTACAGAAATGTTATAACATCCTTAGTATTGGATGTGATGCCCTTACTTATGAGATGAGCAACATGGAAGGCTTTCCTTACCACTGTGGACACATGGTGATCGAAGTTTAGACTGCTATCAACCTGTGTTCCCAAATCTCGCACCACTGGGTTTGAGCTTAGAGGGGTGCTATCAATATTGTAATTTGCAGGAACTTCAGAGATAACAATTTACAAATAGCAGTGAAAAATGACACTTCACCCCTCCAAATCTACTAAACAAATGAATCTCAAATATTTTTAGGACTACTCATTTTTTTTAACCCATTCTTCTGTGTTCTGGATTAGTTATGAATACTGCAATAAAATATTACAATCCTTACTGTCACAAAGTAGATCTGTGATGTCCAGCTCTAGAGAGGGAACAATTTTGCCAAACATTTTGTACTTCTTCCCAAATCTGGGCATCTGGATGATAAAGCAGGAAGGTACCTAAACAACAAAACAAACAACTGTATACAAATCTCAGATCTGAAATGTACATTGCTTTATTTTATCATTATCTAGCTATGTTTTCTCCTTCATTACATCTATGAAAAAACGGTAAATACAGACCTGATTCTTCTTCAAGCTCATCCAAGCTTTAAGTCACAAAGCTACAAAATGAATGCTTCCAGCACCTACAGATGTAACAGCATCTTTTCTACATATACTTTACTTTTATCTTACTGAGGTTACAACCTAGACAACATTTTAATTCTTAATAAAAGCTCTGGCTTTATATGTAAAATGCAAATATTTATGCTACTTTAACTCCTTAAGCATACAGTCAATGAATAATGGTGTATAATATCCGTCACTCAAAAGGAGCTGGCCTTATTTAGTATCCAGATACAGGAGTGATAACTGCTGTCAATTCACAATGATGGACTGCTTTGTCACTGGGCAACACTGTACTGCTGCTAGAAGACAATATTTGACATCTACTGTGGTCATAAATACACAAAACACATGATTGTCATTCTAACTTTTGATAGCTATTTCAGTGGCACAAAGCTACTGTCTCCCATTTTCAACCACACCTTTAAATATGGGGATTGGACATACCCTGCCCTTGTAAGACCCATGTTAAAAGTCATGTGAGTGCATGCCAAGAGCAGAGTCAATGGTTTGGTGGTATTAGATGGTCATTGAAAATGTGGTAAGCCAACTAACTACTTATCACATATCT
This sequence comes from Protopterus annectens, assembly GCF_019279795.1. Taxonomy (NCBI): domain Eukaryota; kingdom Metazoa; phylum Chordata; order Ceratodontiformes; family Protopteridae; genus Protopterus; species Protopterus annectens. The sequence continues at coordinate 1,270,475,032 of NC_056732.1, read as the reverse complement.
GTAGTATGAACTACTATGTTGATACATGATAGCACAATGAGGAGGCCCTTCACTTTATTAACAGAAATAGCTGAAAGTGCTTTAAAATATTTCTTTGGTGTGCACAAGTTGTGACACATGAATTTACTTAACACAACTATCTATATGTATTACTTGGCCTTACACATATATCTAGATAGAAAAAGATGTGAATGTATATCACACTTCTCAACTGTACAGATTTTCGCAGAATGTCCGGATTTTTCCCTTATATTTTTGATGCGTTTCTCCTAAGTCTGTACCTTTCTGGCAAAAGCTGAGGATTGGAGTCATTAAATAATGACAAACATTTGAGTTTAAGAATTCACATCCTTTGGAAAACTCATGCTAATGCAAAACCTATTATTCTATCAACTTTTTAAGTTTGTAAGAGCAATATTTAAAATCTGTCCCTATTTGTCCCCCCATCATTTTAGGCTTTGTCCAGATTTTTTGCTCTAAGAGGTTGAGATGTATGAGTATATGTATATGCGTATGTGTTTGTACACACACATTTGATAATATATATATATATATATATATATATATATATATATATATATATATATATATATATAGGTGTTTACTAGGCTAATGAACACAAGGGCCTTTTTAAGCCTAGCAATGAATCCCAAATCTCTGACAAGTTCTGGTGCCCTTGAATGAATTATTTCTAAAAATTGGAACATCATAAAAGAAAGTAAGGAATTATTAGATACAGTAGGTAGAACACCTAAATTTACATTAAGACAGGATAGAAACTTTAAACAACTACTGGAGAGTATTAATAACATCAAAAGTGAAGTAGTTAATAAAGGTATGTATAGTTGCAGTACTTGTCCTTATTGTAAGTTTATTTTAGTGAGTAATTCCATTAATATCAATAACTTTGATTTAAAAAGCAAGTATAAGAATAATTGTAACTCCAAAATGGTTGTATACTTAGCTAAATGCCAACTTTGCCCATGTTTCTACGTGGGCAAAACTGTTCGTAGATTAAGGGACAGACTCTACGAACATGTATACAACATAAAGAAATCTAAGATAATGCTTTGGCTAAGCATGTATCTGAGTATTCTACACATACTTTCAAATTCTGGGTGTTAGATCAGTTAACACCTAATGTTAGGGGTGGCCCCTTCGAAATTCAATTGGAAAGGCTAGAATTAATATTGCAGATAAGATTATATTCATATAACTGGCCTGGATTAAATGACATGTGTCCCATTATGGCATTGCTAAAACTTAAAAGTCATAGTAGATAGGAATTTTATTGATTTTTTATGTTTATATATATATATATATATATATTTTTTTTTTTCAAATATATATATATATATATTTTTTTTTTTCATTTATATTTATAGAAGATCATTATATTTTTGTAATAGGATATACTATTTGGGTACTATGAATGTAATATATATTTTTAAAGTTAAATTTGGTGCTGTTTAGCTGCTTAGTATAGGAATTGATTCTTTAGACAGGTTTATTAATTTTTATATATTATTATAAGCCTTTAAAAGGTTATTAATTTGACATGTTTATTAGATTATTTTTTCGATGTGTATATTATTAATAATGGTATTTTATCTAGCAAGATGTATTCATTTTATATAGTTGGTTGTGTGTTAGCGAGGTGCCTTTAATGTGTTTTATACCTTAATTGATGCATCAGCTGATCACTAATTTTTGTATTTAAATGGCACTTCTATCGTTGTTCTTTTTTCTGAGGAAGTTCGTACATAGTACGTACGAAAAGCGCTTAATTACACAATAAACAGATTATTTTGGTTTGCTTGCCTATTTGTGGATTTTGAAGTTTAAATATATGGTATGGGTTTCCTAGGTCATAGAGGGGATTTTGCCTATGGTGATTTGAGCATGGAGAAGCTCATGTGCATTGTCCTGTTTGATTAGCCTTGAGGTATACTTATTTCAGATGTAAATCAAAACACCTCCACCTTTTGACCCTGTTTGTCTAGTAGCTGGTCTAAATATGTGGAAAGCATTACAACCTTGCACTGTGGGTGTGCACTCCACAGCTTTAAACAATGTCTCAGTGACCGCACAGACTTCAGCATTCTCAAGGGTGAAGAGAGCTTCTAGGGAGTGGAGTTTTTTTGTTTAGACTCCTGGCACTGAACAGTAATACCTTTAGATTTTCTTGGTTTTGATTTGCTATATCGGAAGTACTTTCAGTTTGGCATTGCCTAAAAAAGGCATCATACGGAAAGACAACATTTTAGCTAATATACAAAAGCCTAGAGGGGAGAGGTAATTACCATCCCTGGAAAAGCAGAGTGGTCTGCTGACCATCTCCTTCCATGTAGACAAATATTGCACACCCTTAGAATGACACCAGAAACTGAGCTAATTATTAAAGTCAATCATATTTGGTTTGTATTATGTCATCATCATCCTTAGAGAAGGTAAAATGCTGCTCAGTGGTAGGCTCATACCAGTCTGGGACACGTACTCTAACTGCTCCATGATGTCTCTCTTCATATAGTCTAAGGGGATACGTCTGAGGTCATTAAACCCACATGGACTATGATGGAGTCATACTGGTACTTGAGGTCCAATGACCTGAGTGTGTGCATAATGTGGCAGATCCTAGCCCCTGATAAGCAACGTGGCAGGAACGTTCTCCTTACTCAGCATGGTAATAGGAACATCAGTGTGTCTCACAATGGAGTCTCCAGTGACCAGAATGTTGGATTGTGTGGTGGCTTGTCTTAGCGGCTTAGAAGTGGAGGCTCCATGAGATGTGACTGTATGTGTTGATGTGGGTGTCATTCTGATACAGTGCATTCAGGGCTGCTGAGGGTATTTGTTATGTGTACTTCATCTAGGTTGTTTTTGGGGGTTTTGGAAGTTTACATTTAAGTACCTCAGCATATGTGGGTCTTGGTGTCTGCTTTGTATTGTGTGTGATGGGTGCAATATGTGCACTACTGACAAAGTACAGTTGTGTATACCTACCATAAATGTAGATGTTCGAGTGTCTTCACTGTTGCAGTCATAACTGTAGGGTACTCCTGCCAGCAGGCAGCCCGAGGTCGGCCAGAATATCAAAGTCTGGGTCCGGCGTCGGCTGTTTCAGCCAGAACCCTGACGTCAGAGCGCATGGGTATAAAGCTGACAGCCGACGCCATCTTCTCCAGCCTTTCTTGCCCCTGATGTCAGAAGCCCCCATAAAACCAAAAGGTGTCCCAAGGGAAACACAAATACGCCAGAAAGGTAGTGGAAAAGGAAACACAGTAAGCAAATAGAAACAAGAGGGGTCTGGAGGGAGGGAAACACCGACTGCAACAGTGAAGACACTCGAACATCTACATTTATGGTAGGTATACACAACTGTACTATGTTCTTCGTGTTTCACTGTTGCAGTCATAACTGTAGGGTAGAATCCCAAAGCTGAGAATATGGGAGGAGGTTATGAAGTAGAAGGAGCAGCTAGAAGACCCTGCAAAACAGCAGAGGCAAAGCCTGCCCTAGACTTAGAGTACAAAGGGAGGTTATAGTGCTTGGAAAAAGTATGCACAGAACTCCAAGTGGCAGCCTCCAGAATGTACTTGGTAGGAACTCCTCTGAGAAAGGCTGCTGAAGTGGCAGCTGCTCTAGTAGAATGAGTCCTGACGGTACCTGGAATCTGTTTTCCATAAAGAGAGTAACAATATCTTATTCCATGAGCAATCCATTTGGAAATAGTTTGCTTAGAAATGGCTTTACCAAGAGAACTAGAAGCAAAAGAAATAAGCAATTGATCTGATTTTCTGAAACTTTTAGTTTTGTCCAGGTAAAAACGTAGTTGCCTGTGTACGTCCAATGAATGCAAAATCCTTTCCCCCCCTATTTCGGGGTTTTGGAAAAAAAGGTAGGAAGGTGAATGGTCTGATTTAGAGCCACTCTAGAAACAACCTTAGGCATAAACATAGGATTGGTCCTCAAGGAAACTCTGTCCTGATGGAAAATGAGGTATGGTTCCACGGCCATGAGGGCTTGTAACTCAGACACCCTTCTGGCAGAAGTCAAGGCCAACAAGATAGCTGTCTTCCAGGATAAGAACTTAATGTCTGCAGAGGCAGCAGGCTCAAAAGGAGGCAAAGTAAGCTTTTCCAAGACATAGTTGAGATCCCAAGGAGGGACAGGAGGAGTTCTAGGAGGTTTTAAATTCTTAGCTCCTCTCAGAAATTGTCTGACCAACTGGTGGGAAAAAATGGGAGGATCACAATTGAAATGTGTTGAAATAGCAGAAGCATGAATTTTAATGGAAGAAAATGAAAGACCTTTAATCAAAAGGTCTGAGAGATAAAGTAAAATAGATGAGATATCAGGTATTAAAGGGTCAGAGCCACGATCCTGCATCCAAATACAAAATCTTTTCCATTTAGAAGCATAAGATTTCCTTGTACTAGGACGCCTAGCTTCCAAAAGAACATCCAAAACTTGTTTAGGAAGAGAAGAAGGAATCAATTGCCTTTGATGAGCCAAGCTGCTAGACAGAGAGTCTTGATTTGAGAGTGAAATACCTGACCCTGATGCTGGGACAGTAGAGAATGGAACACACAAAGCAGGCACCTTGAGGTAGTAAGTCCGGAACACAAGTTCAATGTTTTCTTAAATGAATTACACTTTCATGTAGAACGGGTCACCAAAACTCTGTAGTTAGCTTACTAACCAAAAGCAAGAGTACGGAAATGTAAAATCTAAGAAAATACAGGCGTTTTCGCTGAAGCCACAGCTGCAGCTTCTTCAGAGGTAAATTTTAAAAAAAGCGTCAAAGCCTGTGCTTTTAAAATCACGTCAATGCGTGATACAAATTACTAGAGCAAAATTTAAAAACAGACGCACCACTTAAGTGATACAGCACTTAAGCTACTAGAAAACTGTAATATCGTTACAGATAAAAAAATATAAATATATATATATATATATATATATATATATATATATATATATAAATTTTTAAAATTTACCTCTGAAGAAGCTGCAGCTGTGGCTTCAGCGAAAACGCCTGTATTTTCTTAGATTTTACGTTTCCGTACTCTTGCTTTTGGTTAGTAAGCTAACTACAGAGTTTTGGTGACCCGTTCTACATGAAAGTGTAATTCATTTAAGAAAACATTGAACTTGTGTTCCGGACTTACTACCTCAAGGTGCCTGCTTTGTGTGTTCCTTTTCTGGTCTTTTTTCGTTTGTGGGTTTTGACAGTAGAGAATGGGTCAGAGGAAGACTCCAAGGCGGGGCCAAGGAAAGGAGCAGTAGAGTAGGGTACCAAAACTGACGAGGCCAATTTGGAGCTATCAAAATGATCAGTCTGGGTTTGTCTAGCTTTATCTTTAGCAATACCCGAGGCAGAAGAGGAAGAGGAGGGAAGGCATATCCCGAAAGATTCCTCCAGCTGAAGGACAGGGCATCCACTTTCCAAGCTGTCTTGTGGAAGGACCTGGTGCAAAAGAGAGGTAACTGATGGTTGAGATGGGAAGCAAACAGATCTATCTGAGGACAGCCCCAAACTGCAGTTATCTTGCTGAATACGTTGGGGTCCAAAATCCATTCGTGAGGATCCAAAATGTTTCTGCTTAAGCTGTCTGCTAAGAGATTTTGTCTTCCTGGAATGAATTGTGCCTGAAGATCCAGATTCAAATTTAGGGCTGTATCCCATAAGGTCATGGCAAGTCTGCAAAGGGGGTAAGAGTGAGAGCCCCCTTGCTTGTTTATGTACCACATGACTGTGGTATTGTCTGTTTGAATTAGCAGAGGTCCTGGCTTCAAAAGAGTCTGGAAGGCTAGAAGAGCATTTTGGACTGCTAACATTTCTTTCAAGTTGATGTGCCATAGAAGGTGTTTGTTTGTCCAAGAACCCTGTTGGCATTTGCCTAGAAAATGAGCTCCCCATGCATAATCCGAGGCGTCCGTGGTTATGATCCGAGTAGGTTGAAGTACGAAGGGCTTGCCTTAGCTCAAAACACACGCCCTGGACCACCAAAGGAATTCCTTCTGGAGGCAGGGAATCAGTGGAATCATTGTATCCAGACTGTGGCAATGTTGAGACCATACACTCTTTAGATACCATTGAAGTTTCCTCATGTGAAGCCTCGCATTTGGAATCAACAGGATGCAAGAGGCCATGTAGCCCAGAGCCTGCAGGAATTTCCTTGCAGTGAGCTGAGTCAATGCTGCTAAGGTCTTGAAGATTGAAGCCAGCTGTAACTGTTTTTCTGGAGTGAGGAAGGCCTTCTGTAAACTTGTGTCCAAAAGAGCTCCCAAGAAGGTCATTCGTTGAGAAGGAATCAAATGTGACTTTTTTGTGTTCACTGAGAATCCCAGTAGTAGGAGAAGACGTTGAACAAAATGTAGGTGTTGAAGTAGAAGGTCTTTGTTGTCTGTCTGAATTAAACAGTCATCCAGATAGGGGTAAATCTGAATCTCCTGAAGTCTGCAGTAAGCCACTACTGGAGCCAGGCATTTGGTAAAAACTCTGGGCGCAGTAGATAAGCCAAATGGCAGTACAGAGAATTGGAAGTGTCTCGAGCCTGCCTTGAATCTGAGGTACTTTCTGCAATGTTGCCTTATGGGGACGTGTAAGTAAGCCTCTTTTAAGTCCAATGTTACCATCCAAGCATCTTGTGAGAGCATTGGAAGAAGTTGTTGAAGTGTAAGCATCTTGAATTTTGGAATTTCCAAAAAGGTGTTTAATATTGAGATGTCCAGAATAGGTCTCCAGGAGTTTTGTTTTCTTGGGACCAGAAAAAGTCTTGAGTAAAAACCTTTCCCCACCTCTAGAGGTGGAACAGGTTCTATGGCTCTTAAGGCTAATAAAGCATCCACTTGATTTAAGGCCTCTGTCCATTGATGTTTTGGCAGATCTGGCCAGCCGGAAGGCCTTGGCAGAGTGTGAAAGTGGAATCTGTAACCTTTCAAAATCACGTTTAACACCCATTTGTCCTGGGTAATGTGAGTCCAATTTTGGTAAAAAAGAGAAAGTTTTCCTCGAGAGGGGCATCCAGGAAGGAGGACCTGAAGCCCAACAGAGGAGTCATTGAGTCTGTTTTCTTTGGGTTTGAGATCTGTCTTCTCCCTTCTAGGTGAAGAAGCAGTCCACTGTCTAGATCTGTAAGAGGCCTGAGCCTGCCCGACCTCTGGAGCGTCTATATCTTCCCTTTGAGGCCTGTCAGAGGAGGAAAAGACCAATTTTTGGAGGGCCAATTTCTGGAAAATCTAGGAGGCTGTACTTGCAAGAAATCTTTTTACAGTCTGCATAGAATTTCTTCCATCTTTTTAATAACCTCCTCAGCCTTAGATCCAAATAAGACATCATGCTTAACAGGGGCATCTAGCAATTTTGCCTTAACTTGTTCAGGTAAATTCTGCTCACGAAGCCAAGCATGTCTCCTGATAACAGTACCAGAGGCAGCCGCCCTGCAAGAAGCCTCTAAGGCATCAAAACCACAATGTAAACTATGTTTGCTAACTTGTTCAGTAGCATGCAACACATCCTGTAATTCCTTGCCCTCAGCACATGCAGGAAAGGAAGAATCCTTTGTTTTAAAACAGATAAAAGAAACTGTTGATACTTAAACATGTGAAACTGGCAATTTAAAGCTCTAATAGAAAGGGTAGCTGAAGTATAAACCCTTTTGCCCCACCTGTCCAAGGCACGAGAATCCTTTTCAGAGGGGATAGGATTCTTAGAGGAGGCGGCCTTAGCAGCCTTGGAACCCTGCAAAATGGTTTCAGGATCAGCAGAAGGGTTCTTGAATAAGAATTGATGGGAATCAGAGACCCTGTAAAATCTATCAGGCTTAGAAGGAGCAGGTGGCATGGAATCAGGATTCAAGTTAGCTTCAGAGAAGGCATCATCCACAATGTCAAGTACAGGAGGAATAGCTAAAGGCCTGTGCTGGGAGAAGAAGAAATTCCCTGAGTCTCTTTTGGAAGCAGAATAATCCTGACCTTCCCAATGAAAATGCTCCCTCATCTCATGCAAGGTTTCCCCAAAAGAGAAATCTTCAGGGGGAGAGGCAGAGGAACAGAATCCTCTGCATCTGAATCCTCATATGGAGGAAAAGAGTAATCCTGATCAGAGGAAGAAACAGAAGATACAGAAGCCTGATCAGAGGAATCATAAGGGATATCCTGTCTGGGCCTTTTGTCAGGAGGAGGGTGAGAGCCCCTAATCATAGTTAAAAAATCCTCAGCCATCCGAAGTAATTGCTTCTGAGTCTTAGGAGTTGAATCCGAAGAAGCTTGAGCAGAAAGTCTGGGTTTAACAGGAGTCTTTGACTTAGCTTTGTCTTTGTGGAAATAGTAATGTGTGAAGGCCTGAAGACCCCCTCAGAAGCCGGTACCTGCACAGCGTTTCCGGACCCATCTGAAGGAGCGACGTCCGAAGGTCCTGCAGCAGACAAATTACTAGGTCTAGTTGGCTCACCATGTGAGTCCGTGTCGGTCATCGGTTCTGAAGTGGCGGACGACAGGGGCTGCAAAAGCACCTCACTGATGACCGCCGAACCCGAAGCTGGCTCCGGCTGCAAAGTATCCTGTTTGGACCTCGGAGGCCTGTCCTTGTCTTTGCGCTTCTTCTGTAATCCGGTAGTCGGTAAAGTATCCGACGACAATCTATAATTAAATCGTCTACCGAAGTAATTCAAGGCCCAATCGTACCTGCGCTTGATAGTGCGAGAATTAAACCTGGCACAGAACCGACAACAAGAAACGTCGTGGTCAGGGCCTAAGCAAGGTAGACAGTAAGAGTGGAAATCTTTATGAGGTATTTGTTTTCCACACGCTACACAATTATTAACTTTTTCTGACATCGGAGGAGCAAGAAAAAAGTTTCCCCAACGGGGTACTTAGCTTTGAGAAGAGAAGTAGAAAATTTCGGACCGACGACAATCACACCACGTTGTCTTGAAAACGCCAACCAACAACTAGCAAACTGCTTTGCACCGCACGGCAAGAAAGACTGGAGAAGATGGCGTCGGCTGTCAGCTTTATACCCATGCGCTCTGACGTCAGGGTTCTGGCTGAAACAGCCGACGCCGGACCCAGACTTTGATATTCTGGCCGACCTCGGGCTGCCTGCTGGCAGGAGTACCCTACAGTTATGACTGCAACAGTGAAACACAAAGAACATCCTTACTGACAACAGGAGTACTTTTATGCGAGAGCTTTGCCTCCAGTGACACTGTGTAAATACATCACTCACATACCATATCAGGTTGTTTGAGAATTAACTGGTTGTCATGATGGAATTTCTACACTGCCTCAGGATGCCTATATCCACCAAGCTGGTAACACAGATAGTGGGAAAGTTCATATCCATGGCAACATACCCTTTTTATTGACTACAAAGTTGGAGTGAGAATATAAAGTAATGCCAAGAGTATCTGGTTTGCAACCATGGGGGCAATGCTTGCCTCTGCAAACTAGTTGTCCTATGTGCAACTAGGTATTTGTGAAATTTCAATTGTGCTTTTACAGGAAAAATGTCACTCAAGATGTCTGTGTCTATACAGGGCACTGCCAAACACTTGAAGGGGAAACTAATAAATAGACCCTGATGACACATGGATGAGGTACTTAGGCAGACATTGTGAACTTAGAAACAAATCATGCAGCACTTAATGAAAACAATTAACTTGTCAAGAATGATGAAAAAAGGGGAGTCTCTTGAATGGCTACTGTCTGGCTATTACTAGTGCTGGTCTCACCACAGATTCACTCTGTTGGGATACAATACTCCTTTGCTTCTTCTCTCACCAGAAGCAAAATATTAGCACCAATCCCAAGATGAGAAGCAGGCCACAGCCTGTTTGGTAATCCACAATCTTGTCCCAGATGATGTAAGGATCTGTAGACTTGTTGTAGTCTTTTCTTGGTAGATGCATTGAATGGTAACCACACCAATCAGGAACGCCAAAGACAAGCACTCACTGCCCAAGCAGGAACAGTCTGGAATCAATGCACTATGCATCTTTTCTCACCAGGAGCAAGATATACACACAAATTCTAAGCTGGCACCTATGAAACAGTTATTAGGCTTCCCGGTGATCAGCACTCTCCAGGAAATAATGTCCCTGTGCTCCTTCTCTCACGAGGAGCAGGACAGAAGCACTAATCCCAAGATGACTACTGGGAGTCAGAATGTGGATTCTCCGGTAACTGGTGGTCTTGTTGTAGATGTTGCAGATTTTAAAGGTAAGATAGAAAAATTGGTTATATGAAAGTGGAGGGAACTAAGCATTAGCTATCAAAGTGGGGAGCCACTAATTTTAAAACAGCAAGACACAATGGAATGGGGTGGGCACTTTGTATTCTGGTTCTATGAAATACAGTGGGATAACCAATAATTTAAATAGTTTTAAGGGAGTGATTTCACAAAATGATAATTTTATGCTTACCTGAAACAGCCAATGAAAGGGGAGAGGGAAGGAAATATGTGGTCAAATGTTAACTTAAGGGGAAGACAACAAGAATGACAGTTGAGTTTAAAAACACAACAGTGCCAGGGAGAAAGGTTGGGGGAAATCTAAATTCTGTGTGACTCACAAAAGACACAGCTGTGGTCTCTTTCTTAATTTAAATATGCAATTAAAAGCAGAACACAAGAAACACAGTTTAATTAGAGAAAATGAATCACAATATACAAAATAGAAGAAGGCAATAAAGTAATACAAAATACAGTAAAATCATAGTAACCTTTCCCTCACACTAAGTTGTGGCAGAGTCTAGGTGAGTTTTTCCATATATTTAAACATACATATACACACACACACATATATATATATATATATATAGATATATATATAGATATAAATATATATATATGTATGTATACATATATGTATATATATATATATATATATATATATATATATATATATCTATCTATATATATATATATATATATATATATATATATACATATATATATAAATATATATACACATATATATATATATATATATATATATATATATACACATATAGACACACACACACACACACACATTGCATATTTTTGGATTTGGTATAACTTGTTCCTTGTGTATGGCCCATATCTGACCCTCTCTTCTCCCCTACATTTTCTGAGCCTGAGAATTTCCATAAACGGATCCCCTTCAGAAGCTCAAAGTTTCAAAACTTCAAACTTCAAATGTCTGAGACCAGAAGATCAAAGTTTTGAAACTTCAAACATTTTGAATGGAGATTGCCTTATACAGAAGAATGGGATACTTACAGTTTTTCTCATGGTAGTGCAATCTCAGAGTTGGTATATTTATTTAGCAGGGGGTGTAGGGGGCTTGTCCCCCCTGCAAAAACATAAAAATGATTTATTTTTATTTAGTTTTCAAAGTTTCAAAATTTCAGTCTTCTCGTCTTGGCCGTTTGAACTTCAAAGTTTTGAAACTAGGAGCTTTAGAAGTAGATCCCCATGCACACATGTGTGCGCACAAACACACACACACACACACATTTTTTCTATAAGCTGTCTTACTACTTGGCCTGAGGGCAATTTACTACCTTGTATCTTTTCTCAAAGATGTCTTAGACTCACATACAGTTGCTAAATCCTTAATACACCTCTGCTCTTAGCAGCAGAGTTCTTTTTTCGGTTCTGATAACCGCCACCATCCCTTCCCCTCCCATTTCCACAGAGTGTAGTCTCACTGCCATATGATTTATTATATACCATCATTATGCAACACAAATGCAGAACTAAAAGCTAAAAACTGTTACATGACATTATAACTAGCACACTGGTCAACATCCAGCTACACAGGGAGTTTACACTTACTTAGATAAGGAGTAAACAGCACCAATCACAAAAAAGATGCAAACTATGTATGTACCACTATTTCAGTCACTATCGCTGAATGTGATCTGTTTAAATGCTCTTGGATTAAAGCCTTCATTGTAATTTATGTGGAAAATAGAAACGTATATATTACTTGTGACTGGTACGTATAGCTTAGATCTGATGAGGTTCTGACAAAAGCGAAAGCACTCATCACTTGTTTTAACTTGATAAACTGTGGTTTAAACAAGCAATACCAGCTTGAATCCTGTTTTCTTATTTTTAATAAGAATGCAAAATGATCTTTGATACGGATCTTACATAAGTTGTTATGACAATGAAATATTTTAGTAATTCATAAACCAATATCGTTTCAATACAACTAACCTTTCCTTTTTTTGCTTCATAGGTTCATACTAGGCTATCTGCCCTAGGACATTTATAAGCCTAGCCAGTGTGTGTTTGGCTTTCGTCACCCATTTTAAATTAATTTTGCTATGCCCTTTTTCGAGGTTAGTATACTGTGCCTCTGTCTAACAGTGACACAGAAGTGATACCCGGGGTAAACCTACGAACTCCCATCCACTCATCAAGATTCCTCTTGAAGACAGTCAATGAGGGACTCTGCCTAACCTGGACTGGGATTTTATTCCAGAATGAAGGGAGCCTCTGGGTTATGAATCTGTCCCTCCAGCATGTCCTGTTTATTTCAGTGCTGAGGTTCAAGTCTCTTGAGCGCGTAGCTCGATGGGAATTGGATTTTCTGAGGTGCAGCATGTCCATTAATTCCAGGTTGGACATGGCTTTATGCGTCAGGCACAGTCCGCCTCTGAGCAGGCGGTATGCCACTAAGTAGAGCTGGATTTTCTTTAACCGGGCAGCATATGGCATCTGTTTGAGCCCTTTGATCCTCTTGGTGAGGTACGTTTGGGGTCTTTCCAGTTGCTGCAGGTGTCTGGTAAGGTACATCCCAAAAGGGGCATTGTACTCAATTATGGGCCTGATGAGAGATGAGTAAAGAGGCACGATGACTTCCCCTGATCTAGATGTGAATCCCTTCATGATTAGGTGGGCTATATAAAATGTTTTTCTAACCACTTTGGCCACGTGGTTGTCAAATGAGAGACTGCTATCAACTTGGGTCCCCAGGTCCCTAACTACTACTTCTGTACTTAATGGATTACCACCCATGTGGTAATTTGTGGGCACTTTGTTTTTGCCAAAAGGGATGACTATACACTTTTTGGCGTTTAGCTTGAGGCCATGGCTCTGGCACCAGTTGTCTGTTTCTATGAGGCCCTTTTGGAGGATGCTTGTGTCAGCTGGAGTGTCGATTATGGCGCCCAGTTTGCAGTCATCTGCGAACTTGGTCAGCTACAGTCCTTCCGTGTTGGCCTGTACCTCCGAGAAATATATACCGAACAAGAGAGGTCCCAGGACTGAGCCTTGTGGGACGCCACTTGTAACTGGTTTGGAGTCTGACATGGCTCCAGCAATTCTAACCATGTGGGTTCTGTCCTTGAGCCAGTTTGCAACCCATCTAGTGACATAGGGGTTTATATTTAAGCTGGTGAGCTTATCTATAATACTAGAGTGTGGGATATTGTATCGAAGGCTTTTGCGAGGTCCAGGTAGGCTGTGTGGACCACCTTCCCCTCGTCAAAGGCCTTGGTGACTGTTTCAAAGAAATCAACCAGGTTTAAGAGGCAGGATCTGCCCTTAACAAAGCTGAACTGGGTAGGATCCAGTGTCTGTAGGTCCCCAATATCTTTATTTATGAGGTCCATGATGATCCTTTCCATAGCTTTGCAGACCAAGCTAGTCAGGCTTATGGGGCGATAGTTTCCAGGATCCGTTGAGGCACCACCTTTGTGGAGAGGGACCACTGTTGCTGTACGCCACTCTTTGGGTACATATCCTGTAGTAAGGCTAAGACTGAACAGTAGTTTTATGTTTGGGTTTAGCTCTTCTTGGAGTTCATGTAGGATGCAGCCTGGGACACCGTCTGGTCCCATTGATGCTGTGTTTTTTGCTTTGGAGAGGGTGGCTCTTATCTGAGCATCTGAGATGTCAGGGGGCAGCACTCTGCTGGGATAGATATTTGCCCTTTTGGTGGGGGGGGGAGAAGTTTGCACTGAACCTGTCAGCTAGGATGTTGCCAATGTCTGTGGGTTCGTGTATTTTTGTCATTTTGGACTAATTCTGAGCATATCTGGGAATTCCCACCCAGGTTCCTAACATAACTAAAGAAAGCCTTGTGATTATCCTTAATGTCCTGTGCAATGTTTCTCTCGAAGATGGCCTTAGACGATTTTATGAGTGCCCGTAGTTTTTTGCTAATACTGATCAGAGATGCCTTTCCTTTTTGGGATTTTGCTCTATCATGTAGTAGCTTCCTCTTTCTATTGTATAGTTTGTTTATGGCTGGGGTCCACCAGACAAGACGTCTGCCTTTGGAGGATTGGGTCTTGGTTTTATTTGGGATTGCATGATCCATGCATTCCTGAAGGTGTTCATAGAATGCGTTTATAAAGGATTCTGCTGTCTGGGCTGTATTTTCCACAGGCCCGGGGGCTTTGATGGATTCCACCTCGGTTTTGAGGAGTGTGAAATTTGCTTTAGAGAAGTTTTTCACTGTGGTTCTCTGGGCAGGGGGTGGGGTCGGGATGTGAATATTCAGTGAGATTAGTTTATGGTCTGATCTTACCAGTGAGGGATACACTTCTGGTCTGGAGCACAGAGTCCCCATGTTGGTGATGATCAGGTCCAGTATGTTTTCCCCTCTTGTGGGAGTGGTAACAAGTTGTTCCATAGCATTTGAGTTTATAAATTCTAGGAACCTTTGGGCTAGGGTGTTGGAGCTAGAGTAATGCTCCCAGTCTATGTTTGGGTAGTTGAAGTGGCCCAATATAATGGTGTTTGGAGAGACCTTCATATTTTCCAGTGTTCTCAGGAAGGCTGAGTGGGGTTCCTGGGTTTGGGAGGGTGGTCTGTAGCAGGCTATAAACTGGAAGGCAGTTTTACCCACTGTTAGTTGCACATGGATAGTCTCTGATGCTTCGTGCTGTGCCACCAAACTGGAGGTGTGGGTATCTTTGTGAATATTGATACTCCCCCTCCTTTTGTGGTTCGGTCCAAGTTTTGGGGCCGAAAAGCATGGTATAAGGTATAACCTGGTAGTGCTGGGGTGCTCTCGGGAGCCTTGAACCAGGTTTCTATTACTGCACAGATATCGATGTTCTCCATGCTAAGGAGAGTTTCGAGTGTGTGCATCTTGAGGTTTAGACTTCTGGCATTGAATAGCATTACTCTTAGTTTCTTATCCCTTGTGATACCTATGAAGGTGGGTTTGTCTTTTGAGCCTTGCCTAAAAAAGGCACTATGGGGGTAGCAAGAGCCTTTGCCAATATCCGAAAGCCCAGGGGTGACAGGTGCAAGCCGTCCCTAGTGAAGCATCGTGGCTTGTCGAGCATGTCATCCCAGGCTGACAGGCATTGGATCACCTTTGAATGACACTAATACTTAAGCCAATTGTTGAAATTGATCATCTTGTCTTCATATTGTGGCATCATTCTTGGTAAAGGTAAGATGCTTCTCAAGGTCAGGGTCATACTGGCCTGGGCTACATGCTCAGAGAGCTCCTCTATGTCTCTTTTCATGTAGTCCAGGGAGATACGTCTCAGGTCATTCACACCAGCACGGACAATGACTGAGTCATATTTGTACTTGCCTTGGAGTGACCTGAGTGCTTGTGTTATGTGGCAGATCCTAGTGCCCGACAGGCAGATCACCATGACCTTCTCCTTGTTCAGCCTGGTGAGCGGGACGTCAGTGTGCCTGATGAGAGAGTCACCTATTACAAGTGTATCAGGTGTGTTGTTTAGCCTTAAGGGCTGTGACTGTTCGGCACACTGGCTTTGTGAGCTATGTGTTGCATGTGTTTTGTTTTGGGGTAGCGGTTGCTTGGGTGTCTGCTTTGGAGGTCCCTGCTGCTTAGGCAGATTTTTATTTGGAGCCTCCGAGTATGTTTTTGTGTGTTTATGTGTTTGGTTTGCTGTTGTGGTAGGTCGATGTGAGACTGGAATTGTAGTGAGTGTGGTTTCCTTTTCCTCCTGACTGGTTACGCCAGTACTGAGTTGAGAGAGCTTAGCCTCCAGTTTGGCTATATGGTTGCATCTCTCACATGTGTTGGAATTTGTTGGGAGGAGGAGAGGGTTGTCTGTGTACATGAGGCAGTTGTAACATTGCCTCAAGATTCCCAGATTCACCAGCTGTACCAGAGAGGAGATTGACAACTGACCTTTGGACATGCTAGAATAGTATTGGGAATTCCTTTATAATTGAAAAAAAGGGCCAATGGGGAAAAAGGTACTCAAGGGGAGTTTGTGAGGGTTTAGTGCTTTTAATTTATTAGTGCTGACTTAGTGAGCAAGTGCAAGGTAACTTAAATGCAATGTGTTACAGGTAACTTAAATGCAAAAATGACAAACAGTAACATTCTTTCAAGTGAAACAAGGAAATAAGTACAGTAAGCAATGGAGATATCACTAGGGATCCACAGAAGTGCTGAAAAGCCACGTTTTAGGTGGAATTAGCGTTTCAGGGAAATAACAAGCATACAAACAAAGCTAGATTCAGCAGGCCTGGATCTAGTCTATGCTACAGCAAACAAGGTGTACTAATTTCAGTAAGAAACAGTTTAAATATGCAGGCACCATAAGCCTTTAACCAGAAATTCCCAGCTCAGAAGGGCAGAGTCCAGCCTCTCCTCCCACAAGAGTGCAGACCATGAACCTTCTTAATGTAAAATAACTGGCCTGAAGCCCAAGTGCTTAAACCAGAACTAATACACTTTTAGAATCACAGACACTGAGCCCTCAATCAGCAGTTCCCAACATAGAAGGATGTAAGCTACCTGTCCTGCCACCACAGTGCAGGCCACAAACCTTCCTAATGTAAAACAACTGGTCTGAAGCCCAAGTGATTAATCCAAAAGACTTAGAATGATAGCTACAGTTTAATCAAGTTACTACCAAGCAGTAATAAATACAATTGAATACTTTAAAGAATGCCTGGATTAGTGCTCAAGTTATACAAACAAAGCTAGATTCAGCAGGCCTGGATCTAGTCTATGCTACAGCAAACAAGGTGTACCAATTTCAGTAAGAAGCAGTTCAAATATGCAGGCACTATAAGCCTTTAACCAGAAATTCCCAGCTCAGAAGGGCTGAGTCCAGCCTCTCCTCTGACAAGAGTGCAGACCATGAACCCTCTTAATGTAAAATAAGTGGCCTGAAGCCCAAGTGCTTAAACCAGAATTAATACACCTTTAGAATAACAGACACTGAGCCCTCAATCAGCAGTTCCCAACTTAGAAGGATGTAAGCTACCTGTTCTGCCACTATAGTGCAGACCACAAACCTTCTTAATGTAAAACAACTGGTCTGAAGCCCAAGTGCTTAAACTAAAAGGCTTAGAATGAGTTACACCAAGCAGTAATAAATACAATTGAGTACTTTTACTTTTAAGATGACACAAAAGCAAAATAAAGTAGGAAGAAACACAAATACAGTAAAAGCAGATAAAAAAAAATTTAAGTGGAAAGAGAGAAAGGAGTAGCAGAAACTAAGCTGATTGGCCTTCTCAAATGTTCTCCATGTACTGGGTAGAATGAGGTAATGACACTAGACTGAGAGGAGGGTCCCAGATCAAATTTACACTAGGGGCGGGCAACTGCAAAGCCACCAACAAACTGCAGAATTGTTTCTCACAGCTGAAAAGCAGCAGTGAGCCTTTAAATGAAAGTTTTAAACAGCTAAAAGAGCCTCTAGAAAAAAAGAGTTTAACTGCAACAAGTTATCAGAAACAAACAACCCAACAGATGCTTAATAAAAGTGGACAATTTCCATTTAATACCTCACACCCAGTGAAACTAGCTAGAAAAATACACAGTACACAAAGTGCTATAAATAACAAAGAAATAAAGAACAAAATAAACAAAAAACAGGATACTTAATGTTATATATTATAGCTCCGAGTTTCCTCAGTGTCCTTCCTTCGATCAGCTCAGTGTGAAATGGCAGAACACACACAACTGAACTTCTTAGGTAACAGGAAGTTGAAACCTGAGACAGCTTTTAAGAAAGAAATCTCAAAAGAACCAATGAGGTGCTTAGTCTAAGCTGTAGTCCAGATGACCTCAGTCAGCAAATGACCTCAAACAATTCTCTCTCACTGAAATGCCTGATGGCTTTGGCTAAACCAAGATGTTCCTGAATATGTGCTCAGACACATAGCCTCCACAAACACTAGGCCCAAATACAAGCCTGAATATGGAAATGCTATAAATATCCTCACTACTTAGAACAAACTGCAGAAATGTTTCTCACAGTTGAAAAGCAGCAGTGAGCCTTTAAATGAAAGTTTTAAACAGCTAAAGGAGCCTCTAGAAAAAAGAGTTTAACTGCAATAAGTTATCAGAAACAAACAACCCAAAAGATGCTTAATAAAAGTGGACAATTTCCAGTTAATACCTCACACACAGTGAAACTAGCTAGAAAAATACACAGTACACAAAGTGTTATAAATAACAAAGAAATAAAGAACAAAATAAACAAAAAACAGGATACTTAATGTTATATATTATAGCTCCGAGTTTCCTCAGTGTCCTTCCTTCGATCAGCTCAGTGTGAAAAAGGAAACTGTACTTCACTTAAGGCTGGAAAACTACATTTCCTTGGTATTAGGTTATGTTGTCTATACATATGCACACACACACCCACACACACACACACACACACACGCAGACATACTCGCACACAAATTATACATGTGCAAAAGTGTGTGTGTGTGTGTATATGTGCACAAGTATATATCCACAAACCTGAGCAGCCAAATGCTCCGGACTGTGCAGAATGCGCCGCATTTATGATTGATTTTGCCCAGTGTTCCACTGTTCCGTACTGAGCAGTGGTGGCTCCACTTTGTGAGTTTTGACCATCTCATATACTGCAATTACAGCCAATCAGTAATGTGGTATACGTCAATTAACTACTCCTGAGACAAAGGGAGCCAATCAGGAGGCATAAAACGCAGCCTGAGCCAATCATGTACCACTACCAGTTTTCATGGTACTGCAATACCTTCAAGTTGAGGAGGATTCGTTAAAACAGTAATTTGCTCTCGCAATGGATACGATCAAGGTGCTGCTAAGGGGCTGGCGCCCACCCATAATAAAAATCTCTTTTATGTAGAGTTTTGATATGTTATGGGTTAGGTTCAGGTCAGGCAGCAAAATGCTGCCATTCAACGAACTTCTGTCTTCCGTGCCACCACCTGAGTGAAATGTTTCTGTGAGTCTGAATCTTTGAACTTTGTACCCAGTTGGCTGAGAGATGATTAGAGGTTCCGACAGTATACAAAAAAATTCTGTGTTTGCATCATGACTGGAGACAGTCGCTGATTTTCCAGATATTTTTAATTTTTTATTACCTTGGAAAAGACTGCGCTTAGACATATGCAGTCGAGTCTATTGCATTTAAATGCCAGTAATCTTATTACTTAGCTACTAATGGACAATAAAGTTAACTAGATCTAGTTTGTGTGATGATGTTTCTGCTGGGCTTCTGCTGCTATACCTGCTACAGTCGTGCTGCCCTTCTTGCAGGTGGTAGTCAGGGAGAGAAAGAATTTTATTTGTTTGTTCATTTCATTTATTTATATATTTTGTTTTGTAGGAAGACAGTGTAGCACTGTGAAAAGGCAAGTTTTTTTTTTAATCCAGTTAACACCCATGGCTCATAATGGCATCCAGACATGTTTTGGAACAGTCTTCTTTAACCAAATGACATATGAATTAATAGTAAGCAATATTAGAAACAGCAAGGCATAAATAATAAAAAGTACGCTAAGCTTTTTAGTTTGGAATGCCATACAGTGAAAATATTCACTGTTAGCCACTCATTGTTCATATTTTCATTTATAGATTCATACTTTTAAAACTGGGAGAGCTGTAAGTGAATCAGCATTCTTCATATTTGGTTGGTGTGTGTGAGTGTGTGAGTGTCTGTGCGCGTGTGTGTGTTTAATGACAGTCCTGACTTGTCAGGGACAATGTCAGTATCTGTAGGTATGTAAAACCAATGTACCTTGCAACAGATATAATTTGTCAGTGGCAATATGAGTGTCATTGTGTGTGTGGGGGAGAAAATGTGGAGGGGTTAGGAAAGTTAAAAAGCATGGTTTTTTTTGTTTGTTTTAATACTTGATAGTTGCACTTGAATGCTATTATGTAGCAATTTTCTACTGACTTTATTTTATTTACTGATGTGTGTCTTACCGAATTTTACAAATGTCCAGTATCTGCTAACTTAATACTTGTGACAGAAAGCCCACTTCAGCTAGGCCCCATGGAAATGTGTTTTTGCGCAGTGCAAAAATAGGGTGTTCCACATTTTGACTGTTGGTCACACATTGCTAAGGTCTGTGTTCCACATTGGCCTCTTAAGAGGTTGAGACCTATGCCCCAAACACAATAAAATATATGTATACACACAAACAAATATATTTTATGCTTACATTTATAAAGCACACACATTCTATGTCTTGAAATTTCAATATGAGCTAAAATTAATCCCCACTTCAGCAGGAACACCAGATTCCAAAACCTAAAATATTTAACTTAAAGCCATCAGCACTAACTATATTTAAAGTAAAAGTATTTAAACAAATGAATTCATACTATTACCACCTTGTTTTTCAGTACAAAGATAGAAGCAACATGTCTGCTTTTACCACATAGACAAAATGATAAAAGACACAAAAGCACACATTTTAACAAATTTGAAAAGTTTAAAAATAAAACAGTACAAGAGGATTCTAAATGCATATGTATGAGTGGTACTTCAGGGACTTGGGAGCACACACACATAATAATCTAGCCTTTGACCATCAGATGTCTACAGTAGTAAGGAAATTGTTCTAAGTTGTGCAACTTATAAACATAGGTATGGCATCTAGGTCACAGGAGGACATTGTTCCAATGTATTCCACATTCATCAGACATATCATTGAGTACAATGCCCCATTTGGTATGCACATAACCCAGGCATATCCAACAACTGAAATATCCACAGAAGTTCCACAAAAAGAATACAGGAAGTAACATCCTATGTAGACCACCTCAAGGCCCTATCCCTGTATTCTGTCTACAGGCTGCTGAGGGGAGATCTATGCCTGGCATACAAGGCATTGTTAGACCCCACCCTGATGGACCTCCTGCATGTCCACAAAACAAGCAGCACCAGAGTTACCCATTCTAAAGTCTTTGGTACTCAAACAGATCTAAAAATGGCAAATGACTGGTGCCAAAACCTTGGTCTGACTTGGTCTGAGACTAAATGCTAAAAAATGTGTAATCTTACTTTTTGGTAAATCAGACATCTCTACAAGTTATAATATTGATACCACACCACTAAAAGTAGACCCAGTGGTGAGGGACCTAGGAACATGGACAGATAGCAACCTAAACTTTGACCACCAGGTAGCTAAAGTAGTGAGGAAATCCTTCTGCTCAACCTATAAGTAAAGGCATGGCAGTGAGTTCAAAGGAAGTCATAGTGTCGTCGTACTCAGCCCACATCAGGCCCATAACTGAGTACAATGCTCCCTTCTGCATGTACCAAACCAGGCACTTACACCAAATGGAGTGACTCCAGACGTTTCTCACTGAAAAAATACAAAGCGTAAGACACGTGTCTTATGCAGACCAATTAAAGGCCCTATCCCTTTACTCCATCTCAAACTGTTTATTGAGAGGGGACTTATGCCTGACCTACAACGCATTCTCTGACCCAGCCCTGATGAAAATGTCATATATTTGCAAGGAAAATTATATGAGAGTTGCATGTTCTATGGACCTGAACCTTATTTGTGACTTGAACAGAACTTGCTGGAGAGACAGATTCTTATCCCAAAGGCTACCTCGTCTACAGAATGAACTTCCCATCTTCGTAAAAGAAAGCCTGCCCCTAAAAGAATATGGATAAACGCATCTAAAACTGTGAATACACTCCTGGGGTACTGCCCATGTCCCTTTTGGAAAGAGGCAGTCTGTAAAATGACTGAGGGCTCCAACACCCAAAGACCCACTACCCTAATACTACTATATCCCATATCCGGGGAATTAAGATATAATATTTCCATAAAATGGGTACTATTGGCTAGGCTTTTAAAGGTGCTTGTGCCATTAGCATAGTAATCAACTATGAACCTATGAATCTCTAATCCATCAGTCTGCCTGTATCTGAAGTTCTCTTTCATTTCAAGTATCCTTATAATCTGCTGTACATGACAGCATTAACATAAAAACGTTAAACATCACTATGCTTGGAAGATGCTCAACATTTGCACCTGTCACACCCATTA